>NW_027196031.1:0-77500 GCF_038502225.1 Cherax quadricarinatus | reverse complement strand
CTTCACCTCCTCCTTGGTTATATGTACCTCATCCAGCACTTGCTGGTGTGCCCCCCTGTTCTGATTTCTTGGAGTCCTACTGGTTTCCACTGTAAATACCTCTTTAAATCTTGTGTTGAGCTCCTGACAAACCTTTCGGTCGTTTCTTGTGAATTCCCCATCACCCTTCCTCAGTCTGATTACGTGTGTGTGTGTGTGTGTGTATGTGTGTGTGTGTGTGTGTGTGTGTGTGTGTCTGTGTGTGTGTGGTACTGACCTAGTTGTACTCTCCGAGTTGTGGTTCCAGGTGTCGAGTCACAGATCCTGGCACCGCCTCTTCACTGGCCTCCACTAAGTCACTCTTCATGCTCCAGGAGCTTTATTATACCTATTCTTTAAGCTATGTATGGATCCTGCCTCCACTACATCACTTCCCAAACTATTCCACTTCCTGACTACTCTGTGACTGAAGAAATACTTCCTAACATCCCTGTAATTCATCGGAGTTTTCAACTTCCAACTGTGTCCCCTTGTTACTGTGTCCCATCTCTGGAACATCCTGTCTCTGTCCACCTTGTCAATTCCTCTCAGTATTTTATATGTTGTTATCATGTCTCTCTAATGTCGTCAGGCCGATTTCCCTTAACCTTTCTTCATAGGACATTCTCCTTAGCTCTGGAACTAGTCTTGTTTCAAACCTTTGCACTTTACCTAATTTCTTTACGTGCTTGGCTAGGTGTGGGTTCCAAACTGGTGCTGCATACTCCAATGTGGTCCTGACGTACACGGTGTACAGGGTCCTGAACGATTCCTTATTAAGATGTCGGAATGCTGTTCTGAGGTTTGCTAGGCGCCCATATGCTGCAGCAGTTATTTGTGACTCAAGAAATCGTAATGACACGATTGCAAACAATCCATACTCCTGGCCGGGATTGAACCCGCGGTCATAGAGTCTCAAAACTCCAGCCCGTCGCGTTAGCCACTAGACCAGCTAGCCACAATAAGATTCATCCAACTAGGTATATTTCTACACCATAGGAAAGTTAGCACAGGCACCTCTGTGACCACAAATGCAAGTTTTTACAGACGAATCTCCAGCTAGCATGGGCATGACGAACTCTAGCTCAAGTCCCTTCACTGCCGTCAACATGACTCAAGAAATCGTATGTACTCACCTATTTGTGGTTGCAGGGGTCGAGACTCGTCTCCTGGCCCCGCCTCTTCACTGATTGCTACTGGGTCCTCTCTCTCCCTACTCCATGAGCTTTATCATACCTCGTCTTAAAACTATGTATGGTTCCTGCCTCCACTACATCACTTTCTAGGCTATTCCAATGCCTGACAACTATGACTGAAGAAATACTTCCTAACATCCTTTTGACTCATCTGGGTCTTCAACTTCCAATTGTGACACCTTCTTTCTGTGTCCCCTCTCTGGAACATCCTGTCTCTGTCCGCCTTGTCTATTACACGCAGTATTTTGTATGTCGTTATCATGTCTCCCCTGACCCTCCTGTCCTCCAGTGTCGTCAGGCCGATTTCCCTTAACCTTTCTTCATAGGACATTCCCCTTAGCTCTGGAACTAACCTTGTCGCAAACCTTTGCACTTTCTCTAATTTCTTGACGTGCTTGATCAAGTGTGGGTTCCAAACAGGTGCTGCATACTCCAGTATGGGCCTGACGTACACGGTGTACAGTGTCTTGAACGATTCCTTACTAAGGTATCGGAACGCTGTTCTCAGGTTTGCCAGGCGCCCATATGCTGCAGCAGTTATCTGGTTGATGTGTGCTTCCGGAGACGTGCTCGGTGTTATACTCACCCCAAGATCTTTCTCCTTGAGCGAGGTTTGCAGTCTTTGGCCACCTAGCCTATACTCCGTCTGCGGTCTTCTGTGCCCTTCCCCGATCTTCATGACTTTGCATTTGGCGGGGTTAAATTCGAGAAGCCAGTTGCTGGACCAGGTGTCCAGTCTGTCCAGGTCTCTTTGAAGTCCTGCCTGATCCTCATCTGATTTAATTCTCCTCATTAACTTCACATCATCTGCGAACAGGGACACTTCTGAGTCTAACCCTTCCATCATGTCATTCACATATACCAAAAATAGCACTGGTCCTAGGACCGACCCCTGTGGGACCCCGCTCGTCACAGGTGCCCACTGTGATACCTCATCACGTACCATGACTCGTTGTTGCCTCCCTGTCAGGTATTCTCTGATCCATTGCAGTGCCCTTCCTGTTATATGCGCCTGATCCTCTAGCTTCTGCACTAATCTCTTGTGAGGAACTGTGTCAAAGGCCTTCTTGCAGTCCAAGAAGATGCAATCAACCCACCCCTCTCTCTCGTGTCTTACTTCTGTTACTTTATCATAAAACTCCAGAAGGTTTGTGACACAGGATTTGCCTTCCATGAATCCGTGCTGGTTGGCGTTTATACTCTTGTTCCGTTCCAGGTGCTCCACCACTCTCCTCCTGATAATCTTCTCCATAACTTTGCATACTATACACGTCAGTGACACAGGTCTATAGTTTAGTGCCTCTTTTCTGTCTCCTTTTTTAAAAATGGGAACTACATTTGCTGTCTTCCATACCTCAGGTAGTTGCCCAGTTTCCAGGGATGTGTTGAAGATTGTGACAAGTGGCGCACACAGCATATCTGCTCCCTCTCTAAGGACCCACGGGGAGATGTTGTCCAGTCCCATTGCCTTTGAGGTATCAATGTCCCTTAGCAGCTTCTTCACCTCCTCCTCCGTTTTATGTATGTCGATCCCGCACTTGTTGGTATATTCCTTGCTGGTGTCCCCCTCCGTTCTGTCCCCCCAGAGGCCTTCCTGTCTCCACTGTAAATACTTCCTTAAATCTCATGTTGAGCTCCTCACATACCTCTTGATTGTTTCTTGTGAGTTCCCCACCTTCCTTCCTCAGCCTGATCACCTGGTCTTTGACTGTTGTCTTCCTCCTAATGTGGTTATACAGCAGTTTCGGGTCAGACTTGACTTTCGATGCTATGTCGTTTTCGTACTGTCGCTGGGCCTCCCTCCTTATCTGTGCATACTCGTTTCTGGCTCTTCTACTGATCTCCTTATTTTCTTGGGTCCTTTGCCTCCTGTGCCTTTTCCATTCTCTTTGCCTCCCTACACCTTCGGGTAAACCAAGGACTCGCTTTGGTCTTCCTATTATTATTATTGTCCTTGTGAACAAACCTTTCCTCTGCCTCCTTGCACTTTGTTGTTACATATTCCATCATCTCGTTTACTGATTTTCCTACCAGTTCTCTGTCCCACCGAACCTCCTGCAGGAAGTTCCTCATACCTGTGTAGTCCCCCCTTTTATAGTTTGGCTTTTCCCATTCAATTCCTGTTACCTTCTCCACTTGTAACTCTACTATATAATCAAAACTCAGAACCACGTGATCGCTAGCTCCAAGGGGCCTCTCGTAAGTGATGTCCTCAATGTCTGAACTGCTCAGGGTGAACACAAGATCCAGTCTTGCTGGCTCATCCTCCCCTCTCTCTCTGGTAGTGTCCCTGACATGTTGATGCATGAGGTTTTCAAGTACCACATCCATCATCTTGGCTCTCCATGTTTCGGGACCCCCATGTGGCTCCAGGTTTTCCCAGTCGATCTCCCTGTGGTTGAAATCGCCCATTACCAGTAACTTTGCTCTGCTCGAGTGAGCTCTTCTTGCCACCTCAGCCAGTGTGTCCACCATCGCCCTGCTGTTTTCTTCGTACTCCTCTCTTGGCCTCCTGCAGTTCTGTGGTGGGTTATACATCACTCCAATAACTACTTTATGTTCTACAGACTGAATTGTACTTACTATGTAGTCTCTTTCTCCAATCATGTCCATGCCTTCCATTTTCTCAAATCCCCATCGGTTTTTTATGAGCAGTGCAACTCCTCCTCCCCCTCTACTCCTTCTATCTTTTCTCAGGATCTGATATCCCGGTGGGAAGATTGCGTCTGTTATTGTCTCAGCGAGTTTTGTTTCTGTGACTGCTATGATGTCTGGGGATTTCTCACTGATTCTTTCATGCCACTCCTCATGTTTATTCGTTATTCCGTCCGCGTTTGTGTACCAAACTTTCAGCTTCTTTTCTATCACTGTGGTCCTGCAAGAATATTGGGGTTGGGGGAGCGGGAGCCGTGGTGGGGGCCTATGGGGGGGCTGTGGTGTGGGTGGGGTTTGTGATGAGGGGGATGGGGTCAGAATGCCCATATGGGGCAGCTGTTGTGGTGAAGTTTGTGATGTGGGGGTTGGTAGCAGAGGGAACAGTGTGTGGGTTCTGGTTTAGATTCCTCAGTTGCGTTGGGATTGGTGCGGTTGGAGTCCTTCGGCGGGAGTTTCTGCGGGGTGTGTTTGCCTTTCCAGTGTGTGTGTGTGTGTGTGTGTGTGTGTGTGTGTGTGTGTGTGTGTGTGTGTGTGTGTGTGTGTGTGTCACATCCAATTTGATTTAAAAACATTTTATTGCTATATAAATGTTTTACAGTTGCAGAAGATGAACTTGTTTCTCAAGGTTAAGAAATTTAATTCTGGTGTTGCACAGACAGGACATGGTGACGGGTTTCCCGGAGCTGGGTATTCCAGTGCTTGACCCTCTCAGCATACCCTTCTTGCCCTTCAACGTCACTTGGGACGCCAACAAGTCAGTATACTCTCATTGCTCCTTAGTTTAATAAATTTGTGTACCTGGTTGTTTGAGCTACTCGATGAGTTCCTCCAGCAACCAGTGAGTGTCTACTTCATTATACTATAACAAATTGAACCTTCGGGCATATAAAGAGAAGAACGAAAATTCTCTCCCTAGCTGGCTTCACTGAAGCCACGTCTAAACTTGGGAATCATCGTAAAAGACAGGAGATAAGATCCCATAAGCAAATCCACTTGAAGGATTGAGTTAAACAGGGGGTGATACAAGAAATATAAAGAAAAAGTTACTTGGACAAGATATAGATATTTGTTGCTGCCAACGGGGTAAGTTATTTGTTGTGATGTAAACCCAGAAACTCGCCTAGATTTTGATTTAGAGAGTACAAATATGGAAGAAAGTAGATATATAGTAAAGATCATAGAGGAAAGAAAATAAGAAAATGAGAAGCAATGGCCTAAAATACGAGCGGAAGTTGAACTCAGAAACGATTACTCTAAGGAAAATACAATCCTGCTGCGGGTTGTTAATGGTATCTAAACTAAACTCATCAACATGGTTAAATAATCTACTATACAAATAGTAATAGTTTTAAAACTGAAAAGTGTTTGATATAATTCAGGTACAAAGCAAACATAATGTGGAAAATAATTTTAGTAAAACTTTTAAATATAACTATTATATTGAACAAGTTTAATAAAGAATGACGTAAAGTAAGGGAAAAATAAAAGTTACACCCATAATTATAATCAACATTTCATTAATATTCAACACAAATGTGGCATAAATATACATAGTACAAAATTAACTAATCAATTGGAAATATAAGCATAATAATTAAGTTTGGAAATAAAAAAAATAGTGAAAAATAATTAGGATGATAATTAAGATGATAAAATGGAGTTTGGATGATCTTAAACTGGTAGAAATTTTTACGATATTTAGTAAGTGTACAGTGCCACTCAAATATATTTTATTAACTTTTTCTACACATATTAAATTCCCTGAATGAGCTAGAAAAAAGACATATTTTAAATCATTACACAAAAAAGGAAGAAAATCTGAAATACAATAAAGTATATTGGTAAAAACCTTGGTAATAAAAACCGACAAGTTGGTTCAGAAGGACACGTAAGTAAACACTGTAACCTTGGTAATAAATACCGACAAGTTGGTTCAGAAGGTCACGTAAGTAAACACTGTAACCTTGGTAATAAATACCGACAAGTTGGTTCAGAAGGACACGTAAGTAAACACTGTAACCTTGGTAATAAATACCGACAAGTTGGTTCAGAAGGTCACGTAAGTAAACACTGTAACCTTGGTAATAAATACCGACAAGTTGGTTCAGAAGGACACGTAAGTAAACACTGTAACCTTGGTAATAAATACCGACAAGTTGGTTCAGAAGGTCACGTAAGTAAACACTGTAACCTTGGTAATAAATACCGACAAGTTGGTTCAGAAGGTCACGTAAGTAAACACTGTAACCTTGGTAATAAATACCGACAAGTTGGTTCAGAAGGTCACGTAAGTAAACACTGTAACCTTGGTAATAAATACCGACAAGTTGGTTCAGAAGGACACGTAAGTAAACACTGTAACCTTGGTAATAAATACCGACAAGTTGGTTCAGAAGGTCACGTAAGTAAACACTGTAACCTTGGTAATAAATACCGACAAGTTGGTTCAGAAGGACACGTAAGTAAACACTGTAACCTTGGTAATAAATACCGACAAGTTGGTTCAGAAGGTCACGTAAGTAAACACTGTAACCTTGGTAATAAATACCGACAAGTTGGTTCAGAAGGTCACGTAAGTAAACACTGTAACCTTGGTAATAAATACCGACAAGTTGGTTCAGAAGGACACGTAAGTAAACACTGTAACCTTGGTAACAAATACCGACAAGTTGGTTCAGAAGGTCACGTAAGTAAACACTGTAACCTTGGTAATAAATACCGACAAGTTGGTTCAGAAGGTCACGTAAGTAAACACTGTAACCTTGGTAATAAATACCGACAAGTTGGTTCAGAAGGACACGTAAGTAAACACTGTAACCTTGGTAATAAATACCGACAAGTTGGTTCAGAAGGTCACGTAAGTAAACACTGTAACCTTGGTAATAAATACCGACAAGTTGGTTCAGAAGGTCACGTAAGTAAACACTGTAACCTTGGTAATAAATACCGACAAGTTGGTTCAGAAGGTCACGTAAGTAAACACTGTAACCTTGGTAATAAATACCGACAAGTTGGTTTAGAAGGACACGTAAGTAAACACTGTAACCTTGGTAATAAATACCGACAAGGGTGACCTGAGTGAGGTGTGAGTGACGCATGGTGACCTGAGTGAGGTGTGAGTGACGCATGGTGACCTGAGTGAGGTGTGTGTGACGCATGGTGACCTGAGTGAGGTGTGAGTGACGCATGGTGACCTGAGGGAGGTGTGAGTGACGCATGAGTGAGTGACGCATGGTGACCTGAGTGAGGTGTGAGTGACGCATGGTGTCCTGAGTGAGGTGTGAGTGACGCATGGTGACCTGAGTGAGGTGTGAGTGACGCATGGTGACCTGAGTGAGGTGTGAGTGATGCATGGTGATCTGAGTGAGGTGTGAGTGATGCATGATGACCTGAGTGAGGTGTGAGTGACGCATGGTGACCTGAGTGAGGTGTGAGTGACGCATGGTGACCTGAGTGAGGTGTGAGTGACGCATGGTGACCTGAGTGAGGTGTGAGTGACGCATGGTGACCTGAGTGAGGTGTGAGTGACGCATGGTGACCTGAGTGAGGTGTGAGTGACGCATGAGTGACCTGAGTGAGGTGTGTGACCCTGAGTGAGGTGTGAGTGACGCATGGTGACCTGAGTGAGGTGTGAGTGACGCATGGTGACCTGAGTGAGGTGTGAGTGACGCATGGTGACCTGAGTGAGGTGTGAGTGACGCATGGTGACCTGAGTGAGGTGTGAGTGACGCATGGTGACCTGAGTGAGGTGTGAGTGACGCATGGTGACCTGAGTGAGGTGTGAGTGACGCATGGTGACCTGAGTGAGGTGTGAGTGACGCATGGTGACCTGAGTGAGGTGTGAGTGACGCATGGTGACCTGAGTGAGGTGTGAGTGACGCATGGTGACCTGAGTGAGGTGTGAGTGACGCATGGTGACCTGAGTGAGGTGTGAGTGACGCATGGTGACCTGAGTGAGGTGTGAGTGACGCATGGTGACCTGAGTGAGGTGTGAGTGACGCATGGTGACCTGAGTGAGGTGTGAGTGACGCATGGTGACCTGAGTGAGGTGTGAGTGATGCATGGTGACCTGAGTGAGGTGTGAGTGACGCATGGTGACCTGAGTGAGGTGTGAGTGACGCATGGTGACCTGAGTGAGGTGTGAGTGACGCATGGTGACCTGAGTGAGGTGTGAGTGACGCATGGTGACCTGAGTGAGGTGTGAGTGACGCATGGTGACCTGAGTGAGGTGTGAGTGACGCATGGTGACCTGAGTGAGGTGTGAGTGACGCATGGTGACCTGAGTGAGGTGTGAGTGACGCATGGTGACCTGAGTGAGGTGTGAGTGACGCATGGTGACCTGAGTGAGGTGTGAGTGACGCATGGTGACCTGAGTGAGGTGTGAGTGACGCATGGTGACCTGAGTGAGGTGTGAGTGACGCATGGTGACCTGAGTGAGGTGTGAGTGACGCATGGTGACCTGAGTGAGGTGTAAGTGATACATGGTGACCTGAGTGAGGTGTGAGTGACGCATGGTGACCTGAGTGAGGTGTGAGTGACGCATGGTGACCTGAGTGAGGTGTGAGTGACGCATGGTGACCTGAGTGAGGTGTGAGTGACGCATGGTGACCTGAGTGAGGTGTGAGTGACGCATGGTGACCTGAGTGAGGTGTGAGTGACGCATGGTGACCTGAGTGAGGTGTGAGTGACGCATGGTGACCTGAGTGAGGTGTGAGTGACGCATGGTGACCTGAGTGAGGTGTGAGTGACGCATGGTGACCTGAGTGAGGTGTAAGTGATACATGGTGACCTGAGTGAGGTGTGAGTGACGCATGGTGAGAGTGTGAGTGACGCATGGTGACCTGAGTGAGGTGTGAGTGATGCATGGTGACCTGAGTGAGGTGTGAGTGAAGCATGGTGACCTGAGTGAGGTGTGAGTGACGCATGGTGACCTGAGTGAGGTGTGAGTGACGCATGGTGACCTGAGTGAGGTGTGAGTGACGCATGGTGACCTGAGTGAGGTGTGAGTGACGCATGGTGACCTGAGTGAGGTGTGAGTGACGCATGGTGACCTGAGTGAGGTGTGAGTGAGCCATGGTGACCTGAGTGAGGTGTGAGTGACGCATGGTGACCTGAGTGAGGTGTGAGTGACACATGGTGACCCGAGTGAGGTGTAAGTGATGCATGGTGACCTGAGTGAGGTGTGAGTGACATGGTGACCTGAGTGAGGTGTGAGTGACGCATGGTGACCTGAGTGAGGTGTGAGTGACGCATGGTGACCTGAGTGAGGTGTGAGTGACGCATGGTGACCTGAGTGAGGTGTGAGTGACGCATGGTGACCTGAGTGAGGTGTGAGTGACGCATGGTGACCTGAGTGAGGTGTGAGTGACGCATGGTGACCTGAGTGAGGTGTGAGTGACGCATGGTGACCTGAGTGAGGTGTGAGTGACGCATGGTGACCTGAGTGAGGTGTGAGTGACGCATGGTGACCTGAGTGAGGTGTGAGTGACGCATGGTGACCTGAGTGAGGTGTGAGTGAGTGACGCATGGTGACCTGAGTGTGAGTGACGCATGGTGACCTGAGTGAGGTGTGAGTGACGCATGGTGACCTGAGTGAGGTGTGAGTGACGCATGGTGACCTGAGTGAGGTGTGAGTGACGCATGGTGACCTGAGTGAGGTGTGAGTGACGCATGGTGACCTGAGTGAGGTGTGAGTGACGCATGGTGACCTGAGTGAGGTGTGAGTGACGCATGGTGACCTGAGTGAGGTGTGAGTGACGCATGGTGACCTGAGTGAGGTGTGAGTGACGCATGGTGACCTGAGTGAGGTGTGAGTGACGCATGGTGACCTGAGTGAGGTGTGAGTGACGCATGGTGACCTGAGTGAGGTGTGAGTGACGCATGGTGACCTGAGTGAGGTGTGAGTGACGCATGGTGACCTGAGTGAGGTGTGAGTGACGCATGGTGACCTGAGTGAGGTGTGAGTGACGCATGGTGACCTGAGTGAGGTGTGAGTGACGCATGGTGACCTGAGTGAGGTGTGAGTGACGCATGGTGACCTGAGTGAGGTGTGAGTGACGCATGGTGACCTGAGTGAGGTGTGAGTGACGCATGGTGACCTGAGTGAGGTGTGAGTGACGCATGGTGACCTGAGTGAGGTGTGAGTGACGCATGGTGACCTGAGTGAGGTGTGAGTGACGCATGGTGACCTGAGTGAGGTGTGAGTGACGCATGGTGACCTGAGTGAGGTGTGAGTGACGCATGGTGACCTGAGTGAGGTGAGTGACGCATGGTGACCTGAGTGAGGTGTGAGTGACGCATGGTGACCTGAGCGAAGTGTGAGTGACGCATGGTGACCAGAGTGAGGTGTGAGTGACGCATGGTGACCTGAGTGAGGTGTGAGTGACGCATGGTGACCTGAGTGAGGTGTGAGTGACGCATGGTGACCTGAGTGAGGTGTGAGTGACGCATGGTGACCTGAGTGAGGTGTGAGTGACGCATGGTGACCTGAGTGAGGTGTGAGTGATGCATGGTGACCTGAGTGAGGTGTGAGTGACGCATGGTGACCTGAGTGAGGTGTGAGTGACGCATGGTGACCTGAGTGAGGTGTGAGTGACGCATGGTGACCTGAGTGAGGTGTGTGTGACGCATGGTGACCTGAGTGAGGTGTGTGTGACGCATGGTGACCTGAGTGAGGTGTGAGTGACGCATGGTGACCTGAGTGAGGTGTGAGTGACGCATGGTGACCTGAGTGAGGTGTGTGTGACGCATGGTGACCTGAGTGAGGTGTGTGTGACGCATGGTGACCTGAGTGAGGTGTGTGTGACGCATGTTGACCTGAGTGAGGTGTGTGTGACGCATGGTGACCTGAGTGAGGTGTGTGTGACGCATGTTGACCTGAGTGAGGTGTGTGTGACGCATGGTGACCTGAGTGAGGTGTGTGTGACGCATGGTGACCTGAGTGAGGTGTGTGTGACGCATGGTGACCTGAGTGAGGTGTGAGTGACGCATGGTGACCTGAAGTGAGGTGTGAGTGACGCATGTTGACCTGAGTGAGGTGTGAGTGACGCATGGTGACCTGAGTGAGGTGTGAGTGACGCATGGTGACCTGAGTGAGGTGTGAGTGACGCATGGTGACCTGAGTGAGGTGGGAGTGACGCATGGCGATCTGAGTGAGGTGTGAGTGTCGCATGGTGACCTGAGTGAGGTGTGAGTGACGCATGGTGACCTGAGTGAGTGAGGTGTGAGTGACGCATGGTGACCTGAGTGAGGTGTGAGTGACGCATGGTGACCTGAGTGAGGTGTGAGTGACGCATGGTGACCTGAGTGAGGTGTGAGTGACGCATGGTGACCTGAGTGAGGTGTGAGTGACGCATGGTGACCTGAGTGAGGTGTGAGTCACGCATGGTGACCTGAGTGAGGTGTGAGTCACGCATGGTGACCTGAGTGAGGTGTGAGTCACGCATGGTGACCTGAGTGAGGTGTGAGTCACGCATGGTGACCTGAGTGAGGTGTGAGTCACGCATGGTGACCTGAGTGAGGTGTGAATGACGCATGGTGACCTGAGTGAGGTGACCTGAGTGAGAGTGACGCATGGTGACCTGAGTGACGCATGGTGACCTGAGTGAGGTGTGAGTGACGCATGGTGACCTGAGTGAGGTGTGAGTGACGCATGGTGACCTGAGTGAGGTGTGAGTGACGCATGGTGACCTGAGTGAGGTGTGAGTGACGCATGGTGACCTGAGTGAGGTGTGAGTGACGCATGGTGACCTGAGTGAGGTGTGAGTGACGCATGGTGACCTGAGTGAGGTGTGAGTGACACATGGTGACCTGAGTGAGGTGTGAGTGACGCATGGTGACCTGAGTGAGGTGTGAATGACGCATGGTGACCTGAGTGAGGTGTGAGTGTCTCATGGTGACCTGAATGAGGTGTAAGTGCCGCATGGTGATCTGAGTAAGGTGTGAGTGCCGCATGGTGACCTGAGTGAGGAGTGAGTGCCGCATGGTGACCTGAGTGAGGTGTGAGTGTTGCATGGTGAACTGAGTGAGGTGTGAGTGACGCATGGTGACCTGAGTGAGGTGTGAGTGACGCATGGTGACCTGAGTGAGGTGTGAGTGTCGCATGGTGACCTGAGTGAGGTGTGAGTGACGCATGGTGACCTGAGTGAGGTGTGAGTGACGCATGGTGACCTGAGTGAGGTGTGAGTGACGCATGGTGACCTGAGTGAGGTGTGAGTGACGCATGGTGACCTGAGTGAGGTGTGAGTGACGCATGGTGACCTGAGTGAGGTGTGAGTGATGCATGGTGACCTGAGTGAGGTGTGAGTGACGCATGGTGACCTGAGTGAGGTGTGAGTGACGCATGGTGACCTGAGTGAGTGTGAGTGACTGGTGACCTGAGAGGTGTGAGTGACGCATGGTGACCTGAGTGAGGTGTGAGTGACGCATGGTGACCTGAGTGAGGTGTGAGTGACGCATGGTGACCTGAGTGAGGTGTGAGTGACGCATGGTGACCTGAGTGAGGTGTGAGTGACGCATGGTGACCTGAGTGAGGTGTGAGTGACGCATGGTGACCTGAGTGAGGTGTGTGTGACGCATGTGACGCATGGTGACCTGAGTGAGGTGTGTGTGACGCATGGTGACCTGAGTGAGGTGTTAGTGACGCATGGTGCCCTGAGTGAGGTGTTAGTGACGCATGGTGACCTGAGTGAGGTGTGTGGACGCATGGTGACCTGAGTGAGGTGTTAGTGACGCATGGTGACCTGAGTGAGGTGTGTGTGACGCATGTTGACCTGAGTGAGGTGTGTGTGACGCATGGTGACCTGAGTGAGGTGTGAGTGTTGCATGGTGACCTGAGTGAGGTGTGAGTGACGCATGGTGATCTGAGTGAGGTGTGTGTGACGCATGGTGACCTGAGTGAGGTGAGTGTGATGCATGGTGACCTGACTGAGGTGGGAGTGACGCATGGTGACCTGAGTGAGGTGGGAGTGATGCATGCTGACCTGAGTGAGGTGTGAGTGACGCATGGTGACCTGAGTGAGGTGTGAGTGATGCATGGTGACCTGAGTGAGGTGTGAGTGACGCATGGTGACCTGAGTGAGGTGTGAGTGACGCATGGTGACCTGAGTGAGGTGTGAGTGACGCATGGTGACCTGAGTGAGGTGTGAGTGACGCATGGTGACCTGAGTGAGGTGTGAGTGACGCATGGTGACCTGAGTGAGGTGTGAGTGACGCATGGTGACCTGAGTGAGGTGTGAGTGACGCATGGTGACCTGAGTGAGGTGTGAGTGACGCATGGTGACCTGAGTGAGGTGTGAGTGACGCATGGTGACCTGAGTGAGGTGTGAGTGACGCATGGTGACCTGAGTGAGGTGTGAGTGACGCATGGTGACCTGAGTGAGGTGTGAGTGACGCATGGTGACCTGAGTGAGTGTGAGTGACCATGGTGACCTGAGTGAGGTGTGAGTGACGCATGGTGACCTGAGTGAGGTGTGAGTGACGCATGGTGACCTGAGTGAGGTGTGAGTGACGCATGGTGACCTGAGTGAGGTGTGAGTGACGCATGGTGACCTGAGTGAGGTGTGAGTGACGCATGGTGACCTGAGTGAGGTGTGAGTGACGCATGGTGACCTGAGTGAGGTGTGAGTGACGCATGGTGACCTGAGTGAGGTGTGAGTGACGCATGGTGACCTGAGTGAGGTGTGAGTGACGCATGGTGACCTGAGTGAGGTGTGAGTGACGCATGGTGACCTGAGTGAGGTGTGAGTGACGCATGGTGACCTGAGTGAGGTGTGAGTGACGCATGGTGACCTGAGTGAGGTGTGAGTGACGCATGGTGACCTGAGTGAGGTGTGAGTGACGCATGGTGACCTGAGTGAGGTGTGAGTGACGCATGGTGACCTGAGTGAGGTGTGAGTGACGCATGGTGACCTGAGTGAGGTGTGAGTGACGCATGGTGACCTGAGTGAGGTGTGAGTGACGCATGGTGACCTGAGTGAGGTGTGAGTGACGCATGGTGACCTGAGTGAGGTGTGAGTGACGCGTGGTGACCTGCGCATGGTGAGGTGTGAGTGACGCATGGTGACCTGAGTGAGGTGTGAGTGACGCATGGTGACCTGAGTGAGGTGTGAGTGACGCATGGTGACCTGAGTGAGGTGTGAGTGACGCATGGTGACCTGAGTGAGGTGTGAGTGACGCATGGTGACCTGAGTGAGGTGTGAGTGACGCATGGTGACCTGAGTGAGGTGTGAGTGACGCATGGTGACCTGAGTGAGGTGTGAGTGATGCGTGGTGACCTGAAGAATGAGGTGTGAGTGACGCATGGTGACCTGAGTGAGCTGTTATTGACGCATGGTGACCTGAGTGAGCTGTGAGTGACGCATAGTGACCTGAAGAGTGAGGTGTGTGACGCATGGTGACCTGAGTGAGCTGTGAGTGACGCATGGTGACGTGAAGAGTGAGGTGTGTGACGCATGGTGACCTGAGTGAGCTGTGAGTGACGCATGGTGACCTGAGTGAGGTGTGAGTGATGCATGGTGACCTGAGTGAGGTGTGAGTGATGCATGGTGACCTGAGTGAGGTGTGAGTGACGCATGGTGACCTGAGTGAGGTGTGAGTGACGCATGGTGACCTGAGTGAGGTGTGAGTGACGCATGGTGACCTGAGTGAGGTGTGAGTGACGCATGGTGACCTGAGTGAGGTGTGAGTGACGCATGGTGACCTGAGTGAGGTGTGAGTGACGCATGGTGTCCTGAGTGAGGTGTGAGTGATGCATGGTGACCTGAGTGAGGTGTGAGTGACGCATGGTGACCTGAGTGAGGTGTGAGTGACATGGTGACCTGAGTGCCGCGTGCGTGACGCAGGGTGACCTGAGTGAGGTGTGAGTGACGCATGGTGACCTGAGTGAGGTGTGAGTGACGCATGGTGACCTGAGTGAGGTGTGAGTGACGCATGGTGACCTGAGTGAGGTGTGAGTGACGCATGGTGACCTGAGTGAGGTGTGAGTGACGCATGGTGACCTGAGTGAGGTGTGAGTGACGCATGGTGACCTGAGTGAGGTGTGAGTGACGCATGAGTGAGGTGTGAGTGACGCATGGTGACCTGAGTGAGCTGGTGTGTGACGCATGTGACCTGAGTGAGCTGTGAGTGACGCATAGTGACCTGAAGAGTGAGGTGTGTGACGCATGGTGACCTGAGTGAGCTGTGACCGACGCATGGTGACCTGAGTGAGGTGTGAGTGACGCATGGTGACCTGAGTGAGGTGTGAGTGACGAATGGTGACCTGAGTGAGGTGTGAGTGACGCATGGTGACCTGAGTGAGGTGTGAGTGACGCATGGTGACCTGAGTGAGGTGTGAGTGACGCATGGTGACCTGAGTGAGGTGTGAGTGACGCATGGTGACCTGAGTGAGGTGTGAGTGACGCATGGTGACCTGAGTGAGGTGTGAGTGACGCATGGTGACCTGAGTGAGGTGTGAGTGACGCATGGTGACCTGAGTGAGGTGTGAGTGACGCATGGTGACCTGAGTGAGGTGTGAGTGACGCATGGTGACCTGAGTGAGGTGTGAGTGACGCATGGTGACCTGAGTGAGGTGTGAGTGACGCATGGTGACCTGAGTGAGGTGTGAGTGACGCATGGTGACCTGAGTGAGGTGTGAGTGACGCATGGTGACCTGAGTGAGGTGTGAGTGACGCATGGTGACCTGAGTGAGGTGTGAGTGACGCATGGTGACCTGAGTGAGGTGTGAGTGACGCATGGTGACCTGAGTGAGGTGTGAGTGACGCATGGTGACCTGAGTGAGGTGTGAGTGACGCATGGTGACCTGAGTGAGTGTGTGAGTGACGCATGGTGACCTGAGTGAGGTGTGAGTGACGCATGGTGACCTGAGTGAGGTGTGAGTGACGCATGGTGACCTGAGTGAGGTGTGAGTGACGCATGGTGACCTGAGTGAGGTGTGAGTGACCTGAGTGAGGTGTGAGTGACGCATGGTGACCTGAGTGAGGTGTGAGTGACGCATGGTGACCTGAGTGAGGTGTGAGTGACGCATGGTGACCTGAGTGAGGTGTGAGTGACGCATGGTGACCTGAGTGAGGTGTGAGTGACGCATGGTGACCTGAGTGAGGTGTGAGTGACGCATGGTGACCTGAGTGAGGTGTGAGTGACGCATGGTGACCTGAGTGAGGTGTGAGTGACGCATGGTGACCTGAGTGAGGTGTGAGTGACGCATGGTGACCTGAGTGAGGTGTGAGTGACGCATGGTGACCTGAGTGAGGTGTGAGTGACGCATGGTGACCTGAGTGAGGTGTGAGTGACGCATGGTGACCTGAGTGAGGTGTGAGTGACGCATGGTGACCTGAGTGAGGTGTGAGTGACGCATGGTGACCTGAGTGAGGTGTGAGTGACGCATGGTGACCTGAGTGAGGTGTGTGTGACGCATGGTGACCTGAGTGAGGTGTGAGTGATGCATGGTGACCTGAGTGAGGTGTGACCGCATGGTGACCTGTGAGTGATGCATGGTGACCTGAGTGAGGTGTGAGTGACGCATGGTGACCTGAGTGAGGTGTGAGTGACGCATGGTGACCTGAGTGAGGTGTGAGTGACGCATGGTGACCTGAGTGAGAGTGATGCATGGTGTGAGTGACGCATGGTGACCTGAGTGAGGTGTGAGTGACGCATGGTGACCTGAGTGAGGTGTGAGTGACGCATGGTGACCTGAGTGAGGTGTGAGTGACGCATGGTGACCTGAGTGAGGTGTGAGTGACGCATCGTGACCTGAGTGAGGTGTGAGTGACGCATGGTGACCCGAGTGTGGTGTGAGTGTCGCGTGGTGACCTGAGTGAGGTGTGAGTGACGCATGGTGACCTGAGTGAGGTGTGAGTGACGCATGGTGACCTGAGTGAGGTGTGAGTGACGCATGGTGACCTGAGTGAGGTGTGAGTGACGCATGGTGACCTGAGGTGTGAGTGACGCATGGTGACCTGAGTGAGGTGTGAGTGACGCATGGTGACCTGAGTGAGGTGTGAGTGACGCATGGTGACCTGAGTGATGTGTGAGTGACGCATGGTGACCTGAAGTGAGGTGTGAGTGATGCATGGTGACCTGAAGTGAGGTGTGAGTGACATGGTGACCTGAGTGAGGTGTGAGTGACGCATGGTGACCTGAGTGACGTGTGGTGACCTGGTGAGAGTGAGGTGTGAGTGACGCATGGTGACCTGAGTGAGGTGTGAGTGACGCATGGTGACCTGAGTGAGGTGTGAGTGACGCATGGTGACCTGAGTGAGGTGTGAGTGACGGTGACCTGATGAGTGACCATGGTGACCTGAGTGAGGTGTGAGTGACGCATGGTGACCTGAGTGAGGTGTGAGTGACGCATGGTGACCTGACCTGAGTGAGGTGTGAGTGACGCATGGTGAGGTGTGAGTGACGCATGGTGACCTGAGTGAGGTGTGAGTGACGCATGGTGACCTGAGTGAGGTGTGTGTGACGCATGGTGACCTGAGTGAGGTGTGAGTGTAGCATGGAGACCTGAGTGAGGTGTGAGTGACGCATGGTGACCTGAGTGAGGTGTGAGTGTAGCATGGTGACCTGAGTGAGGCGTGTGTGACACATGGTGACCTGAGTGAGGTGTGTGTGATGCATGGTGACCTGAGTGAGGTGTGTGTGACGCATGGTGACCTGAATGAGGTATGAGTGACGCATGGTGACCTGAGTGAGGTGTGAGTGACGCATGGTGACCTGAGTGAGGTGTGATTGATGCATGGTGACCTGAGTGAGGTGTGAGTGTCGCATGGTGACCTGAGTGAGGTGTGAGTGTCGCATTGTGACCTGAGTGAGGTGTGAGTGTCGCATGGTGACCTGAGTGAGGTGTGAGTGTTGCATGGTGACCTGAGTGAGGAATGAGTGCCGCATGGTGACCTGAGTGAGGTGTGAGTGCCGCATGGTGATCTGAGTAAGGTGTGAGTGCCGCATGGTGATCTGAGTAAGGTGTGAGTGCCGCATGGTGACCTGAGTGAGGAGTGAGTGCCGCATGGTGACCTGAGTGAGGTGTGAGTGTCGCATGGTGACCTGAGTGAGGTGTGAGTGACGCATGGTGACCTGAGTGAGGTGTGAGTGACGCATGGTGACCTGATGAGGTGTGAGTGACCTGAGAGTGAGGTGAGGTGTGAGTGACGCATGGTGACCTGAGTGAGGTGTGAGTGACGCATGGTGACCTGAGTGAGGTGTGAGTGACGCATGGTGACCTGACCTGAGTGAGGTGTTAGTGACGCATGGTGACCTGAGTGAGGTGTGAGTGACGCATGGTGACCTGAGTGAGGTGTGAGTGACGCATGGTGACCTGAATGTACACTGTGTAAAAGGTAGTGGTAATATGAACACTGTGTAAAAGGTAGTGGTAATATGAACACTGTGTAAAAGGTAGTGGTAACATGAACACTGTGTAAAAGGTAGTGGTAACATGAACACTGTGTAAAAGGTAGTGGTAACATGTACACTGTGTAAAAGGTAGTGGTAACATGAACACTGTGTAAAAGGTAGTGGTAACATGAACACTGTGTAAAAGGTAGTGGTAACATGAACACTGTGTAAAAGGTAGTGGTAACATGAACACTGTGTAAAAGGTAGTGGTAACATGAACACTGTGTAAAAGGTAGTGGTAACATGAACACTGTGTAAAAGGTAGTGGTAACATGAACACTGTGTAAAAGGTAGTGGTAACATGAACACTGTGTAAAAGGTAGTGGTAACATGAACACTGTGTAAAACGTAGTTGTAACATGAACACTGAATAAAAGGTAGTGGTAACATGAACACTGTGTAAAAGGTAGTGGTAACATGAACACTGTGTAAAAGGTAGTGGTAACATGAACACTGTGTAAAAGGTAGTGGTAACATGAACACTGTGTAAAAGGTAGTGATAACATAAACACTGTGTAAAAGGTAGTGGTAACATGAACACTGTGTAAAAGGTAGTGGTAACATGAACACTGTGTAAAAGGTAGTGATAACATAAACACTGTGTAAAAGGTAGTGGTAACATGAACACTGTGCAGGAATAGCGAAGTCATCAGTGAAGAAATTATAAAGAGGGATGTAATATGGCTTTATTCAAATTTACAAACAAAATAATCCAGTTTGACCAATCATTAGCTCCATACATTCAGTTTCCTAATTATCTCAATGGCTAATAGATTATTTGAGCCCAATTAAAGCGAAAAATAATAGAGATCTAATGGTAAATTAAGAATCTTGAGTTGCTTAAATAATTTCAATAGTTTTTATGTTACTTCCTTTTTTACAAAAGCTCCAGTTGATGATTTATTAAATTTCTTCCCTTAAGAACTTGTTGAATACTATTTACCATTGCCAGTTCCTATTTTCATTGAACTTATGTATTGCTGATGAAAAAAAATTGTGTTTAATGACGAGTTTTACACTCAGAAGTTTGGTATGGCAATGGGAAATCCCCTCTCACCTGTTCTTAGTAATTTATAAATGGAATTTTTTGAAACAAGATTGCTTAACACAATCTTTCCTAATAGAGCTAAGTGGAATAGATATGTTGATGATATTTTGTGTCTTATGCCTAATAAATATAGATATAATTAATTTCCTTGTCAAATTAAATAGTTCAGCTCATTCTATAATTTATATTGTTGAGTTCGAAGAAAATAACTTATTGCCTTTCCTAGATGTTTTAATTATTAAGAGTAACAATGATTTTAAATTTTAAATTTACAGAAAACCAACAAATAACTGTTCTTATGTACACTATTGTTCTCCACATCAAGATAAAGTTAAACTGTTTTCTCATCAATGTTTTTGAGAGTTTTACGTATTTGTAGTCCAGAGTTCGTAGATGAAGAAATCTCAAAAATTTATGAAATAGCTAATGATCTATAATACCCAAAAAACTTTACTGATAAATCCTTTAAAATTGCCAGGAAGACTTTTTATTTTTTAAAAAGGGACAACCAACCTTATTGAACTAAAAATATGTAGGTTCTCCCTTACCGTGAAAACTTTGTTGATATGCCATCTCTTCTTAAGACTTTTAATATCAAAGTTATGCTTAAAAATCTTGATACAGTAAAAAAAAAAATTGATTAAAAATTCCCCCCAAAATGCTCAAGGGTGTTTCTATAAGATTCCGTGTAAAATATGTGATATGTAAAGTATGTTGAGCAGCAAGGTGACAGTTGCAGTAAAGATCCAGAAGATTAAGCAAAACTCTGACAACACGAGGAGTCGTTTAACAATCTGGAAAGGAAGTTTTTCCAGTCTTTCCTAATGCAGTTAATATAAAAGATTTCACTCCAATAATTAATTATTTAACCTAATAATAATGCAAATTGAATACCTATATACATAATGACAATTTACAAAACTGAGCAATATTCATCACTAAAGACAGTGGAGAAATTAAGTACATCCCTTTGTCACATTAATAGTGGTAATAATCGTAATAAAACAAACTATAGTTAAAATGTCAAACAAAGATGATGTAAGAATGTATGGAAACATCGTTTATAATATTGATAATAGAAAGTTAAAAGTGAGGAACGCATTTAACTGTTTATCTTACGCGCCAGGGAATGCTGATGTAAAAATATAGAAAGTAATATTCAGCCATTTAATACAATGAAAAAAAGTAATATTTTTACCTGTTGAAACTCTTCTTTCTTCTGCCTAAAATTATAACAGAAGAAGTTATTTAAAACTCTGTGGCAACAATGATGCATTTAATTACAAAGGTCAAGAGAGACCTGAGCTTGCTACCATCTGCAGCTCATAAGACTGCCATCCCCACGAGCCCCTTTGAGGCGGGGTAGATGGCAGAACAGAGGCCTAGCTTCTCTCTACGAGCCCCGTGAGGGCGGGGAATGTGGCTAGGCCTGGGGACACTTGGTCCCAAAGATGAGGAGGTACTTGTACCTCCTCCCATGGGAGACTTAAGTCTCGAGACACTCCCCAGATAGGGAGCCAAGGCCGGGTCACCACTACTTGGAAAAGACCCGGGCCGGGAGAACACCGGCGAATAAAAAAAAAAAAAATTACCTTCTGAATTATATTTTTGTACAGATGCTTTATGCTGGTCAACAAGACACAAGTGTTGTGGTATGTGATGTATACCAAGATTTTTATTATATTTTTTTATTATCACACTGGCCGATTCCCACCAAGGCAGGGTGGCCCGAAAAAGAAAAACTTTCACCATCATTCACTCCATCACTGTCTTGCCAGAAGGGTGCTTTACACTACAGTTTTTAAACTGCAACATTAACACCCCTCCTTCAGAGTGCAGGCACTGTACTTCCCATCTCCAGGACTCAAGTCCGGCCTGCCGGTTTCCCTGAACCCCTTCATAAATGTTACTTTGCTCACACTCCAACAGCACGTCAAGTATTAAAAACCATTTGTCTCCATTCACTCCTATCAAACACGCTCACGCATGCCTGCTGGAAGTCCAAGCCCATTCACTTAAGTCATAACAAAGTTCAAAAAGGCATAATTGTCGATAAAATGAGACCTGGGCACAATATTATGAAATGAGTGAATCTGATGATATGTACACAGAGCAAGAACAACATTATCAAGTTACATTAAAAAAAATCCGAAGGGAAGGAAAGATTGATTAAAACTTTTAATATTCATCTTCCGTGAAGACCAATATTCATCTTCCACACAGTAGCTGGAAAATCAATCAAACTCTCATTTCCAGCCAGTAAGAAGCTGATACAAATTTGCTGATGTATAGGATATATGTTGCAATAAGCACCATATATAGGATATATGTTGCAATAAGCACCATATATAGGATATATGTTGCAATAAGCACCATATATAGGATATATGTTGCAATAAGCACCATATATAGGATATATGTTGCAATAAGCACCATATATAGGATATATGTTGCAATAAGCACCATATATAGGATATATGTTGCAATAAGCACCATATATAGGATATATGTTGCAATAAGCACCATATATAGGATATATGTTGCAATAAGCACCATATATAGGATATATGTTGCAATAAGCACCATATATAGGATATATGTTGCAATAAGCACCATATATAGGATATATGTTGCAATAAGCACCATATATAGGATATATGTTGCAATAAGCACCATATATAGGATATATGTTACAATAAGCACCATATATAGGATATATGTTACAATAAGCACCATATATAGGATATATGTTGCAATAAGCACCATATATAGGATATATGTTACAATAAGCACCATATATAGGATATATGTTGCAATAAGCACCATATATAGGATATATGTTGCAATAAGCACCATAACTTGAGCTTGAGCTATGATTTAAAATATTTTTTGGTGGAAGAGGAGGCATGGTGCCCATGCAGTCACCACCATGATGCATGGCAGGCTACCATCTTCAGACGGAGCCTCGAAAATTCTCAAGATGTTAAAGATCACTATCAAAGATATGATAGATAACTCAACGATAAGGGAACTCTTGTTTCCAATAGATGACATGTTCTCACGCCTTGGATCTGCCTAGTCTAATATTTCATCAATTTTACTCGAGTTTGCAGATTAAACTGCTGGTACATTTTGAACTCGTATCAACCTCAAGCTGAACATTAAAATGGTATAAAATACCGACAGATTGTTAGGTAAGACACATATGCAACAGTTAGGTATCTTTATTTCGAAACGTTTCGCCTACACAGTAGGCTTCTTCAGTCGAGTACAGAAAAGTTGATAGAAGCAGAAGATACTTGAAGACGATGTAATCAGTCCATCGTCTTCAAGTATCTTCTGCTTCTATCAACTTTTCTGTACTCGACTGAAGAAGCCTACTGTGTAGGCGAAACGTTTCGAAATAAAGATACCTAACTGTTGCATATGTGTCTTACCTAACAACCTCAAGCTGTTATCCTGCATAAATAGGTCAGATAATAATATACATCAAAGTAATACATTAAACTCAAGTAACAATGATGACTCAATCTGCCTTTAAATTCTGCAAAACTAACTTTATATGAGAATTAAAATAATTACACCGTTACTCATATTTAAGATGGTAGTAAATTGGAATTAATATTTGGGTAATGTATTAATGTTGGTGCAACTAATGTGACATCTTATTGTGGCGATGTTTCGCTCTCCAGGAGCTTTATCAAGCCATTACAAACAATACATGGACACAGAGGGTATATATAGGCAAAGAGTGAGGTGTAATACTAGTGGTAGTAGTAGTAATAATATTAGTTATAGTAGTAATACAATGTGGTAGAACAATCAACTTGCACATCAATAAAAGTTTAGAAAAGCTATTACTTGGGAAGCATAAAAATATGTTAGATAAATATTTCTGTTGGTGGTTGGATCTGAGAAGATCTGTTTCATTGTTCCTCCTCTGTTATGTTCTTGTGTAGTATTAACAACAGAGACTATGTGATAACAGGATTTATTGTTTAGAGGAGGATTTTTGCTAATACTTTATATACCCTCTGTGTCCATGTATTGTTTGTAACGGCTTAACAAAGCTCTTGGAGAGCGAAACGTTGCCACAATAAAATGTCACATTAGTTGCACTTGTGTCCTTATACCTAAAATATTTTGGTAAGTATATATGTCTAAGATAAACCAATTTTAAGTTTGAGGTAAGTTACCTGACCATTTAAGTTCCTGAGCAGTAAGTAAAATCTACTACCGAAAATTCCATTAAACTCTTAACTAAGCATTACCATCACATTATTTTAAATAGTTCAGATAAAAAAGCAGCTAAAAATTATGTTGTTTTTGAGCGCATTAATTTAATAGCCATTTTTTGTCTGGCTCAGAGACTATATCCAGCACACTATTTATTCTCTTTAAAAAAATAAGATAAAGAACTGAACGATAACCCAAAAAAAAAACTCTGCCACCAACCTCTTAACACCAAGGAAACTAATTATTAATTCTTCATCATGTACTTAACATCAGGTACGTTGGTATTTTCCTTTACGTTCTTGATTAACACCTTGAATGCTGTTCATCCCGCATCATGTACTTAACATCAGATATGTTGTCATTCTCCTTCACATTCTTTATAGTCAGGAATGTTGTTCATTCCTCATGTACACAGCACAGGTATGCAGGTCATTAGTAATGTTCACAACTTGAGTCTAGTTCATTCCTCAACATGTTCATAATACCAGTCATGTTCATCTCTCATCAAGTACGCAGCATCAGACATCAAATATGTTGGTCATATTCTATTGTGTACTAAACATCGGACACGTAGCCAATATTTATCTCTTTGTCAGGATTAACTTATGTGATGTGTATTTATCACGTTATCAAGATTAACTTATGTGATGTGTATTTATCACGTTATTAAGATTAACTTATGTGATGTGTATTTATCACGTTATTAAGATTAACTTATGTGATGTGTATTTATCACGTTATTAAGATTAACTTATGTGATGTGTATTTATCACGTTATTAAGATTAACTTATGTGATGTGTATTTATCACGTTATCAAGATTAACTTATGTGATGTGTATTTATCACGTTATCAAGATTAACTTATGTGATGTGTATTTATCACGTTATCAAGATTAACTTATGTGATGTGTATTTATCAAGTTATCAAGATTAACTTATGTGATGTGTATTTATCATGTTATCAAGATTAACTTATGTGATGTGTATTTATCACGTTATTAAGATTAACTTATGTGATGTGTATTTATCAAGTTATTAAGATTAACTTATGTGATGTGTATTTATCACGTTATCAAGATCAGCTTATGTGATTTGTATTTATCATGTTATCAAGATTAACTTATGTGATGTGTATTTATCACGTTATCAAGATTAACTTATGTGATGTGTATTTATCACGTTATCAAGATCAGCTTATGTGATTTGTATTTATCATGTTATCAAGATTAACTTATGTGATGTGTATTTATCACGTTATTAAGATTAACTTATGTGATGTGTATTTATCACGTTATCAAGATTAACTAATGTGATGTATATTAATCACGTTATCAAGATTAACTAATGTGATGTATATTAATCACGTTATCAAGATTAACTAATGTGATGTATATTAATCACGTTATCAAGATTAACTTATGTAATGTATATTTATTTACGTTAACACTTTTTCTTATGTATTTATAGGTAGGATAAAGTGGTTATTGTCTTTGCAGTGTGTTGGGGAACTTGAGTGACTCTGAACTCGTGAACTTGGCAACATTCCAGACAGCAAAGGTAACATGTAGAATTGAGAGTGACTCAGCTAGTTAGTCAAGGAACCTCAACACAAATATATTTACGACAACGTAAAATATACACATATCTGTTATGTTAATAAGAAACAAGTAAGTAAGTAAGTAAGTAAGTAAGTAAGTAAATTTATTCAGGTATACACAAATACAGTTACATAGAATTATCATATATAGCAGCATATGTGTAGCGAACCTGGGATAACCCAAAAAAGTCAGACAGAGTGACTTATTTCCATTCCATAACTCAAAGAAAACTTTCTACCATAGGCAGATGTTGACAATTTAGAATGAATTATAATAATTTGAATTATGAGATTATAAAAACAATGACTTCAGAAATAATGACTTCGGTCCGACTTGGTCAAGTCGGACCGAAACGTCGTGGTAAGCTCCTCTCTTCTGTGTGCGGGTTACTTGTGTATCGTTCCAGTCACGGTATTGTGCCTTTTTTGCTATTAGGTATAATATAACATAGGTAGTAGGTTGGTAGACAGCAACCGCCCAGGGAGGTACTACCGTCCTGCCAAGTGAGTGTAAAACGAAAGCCTGTAATTGTTTTACATGATGGTAGGATTGCTGGTGTCCTTTTTTCTGTCTCATGAACATGCAAGATTTCAGGTACGTCTTGCTACTTCTACTTACACTTAGGTCACACTACACATACATGTACAAGCATATATATACACACCCCTCTGGGTTTTCTTCTATTTTCTTTCTAGTTCTTGTTCTTGTTTATTTCCTCTTATCTCCATGGGGAAGTGGAACAGAATTCTTCCTCCGTAAGCCATGCGTGTTGTAAGAGGCGACTAAAATGCCGGGAGCAAGGGGCTAGTAACCCCTTCTCCTGTATATATTACTAAATGTAAAAGGAGAGACTTTTGTTTTTTCTTTTGGGCCACCCCGCCTCGGTGGGATACGGCCGGTGTGTTGAAAGAAAGAGTGTATAATATATCAGGGTGTATAATAAACCAAGGTATATAATATACCAGGGTGTATAATATACCAGGGTGTACAATATACCAGGGTGTATAATAAATCAGGGTGTATAATATTCCAGGGTGTATAATATACCAGGTTGTATATTATACCAGGGTGTATAATATACCAGGGTGTATAATATACCAGAGTGTATAATACACGAGGGTGTATAATATACCAGGGTGAATAATATACCAGGGTGCATAATACACCAGGGTGTATAATATACCAGGGTGTATAACATACCAGGGTGTATAATATACCAGGGAGTATAATATACCAGGGTGTATAATAAACCAGGGTGAATAATATACCAGGGTGTACAATATAGCAGGGTGTATAATATACCAGGGTGTATAATATATCAGGGAGTATAATAAACCAGTGTGTATAATATACCAGGGTGTACAATATACCAGGGAGTATAATATACCAGGGTATAAAATATACCAGGGTGTAATATATACCAGGGTGTATATTGTAACAAAGTGTATAATATACCAGGGTGTATAATATACCAGCATATATAATATACCAGGGTGTATAATAATACCAGGGTGTATAATATACTAAGGTGTATAATATACCACGGTGTATAATATGCCAGAGTGTATAACATAAGAGCGTGTACAATGAACCATGGTGTATAATATACCAGGGTGTATAATATACCAGGGTGTATATTATACCAGGGTGTATAATATACCAGGGTGTATAATATACCAGGGTGTATAATATACCAGGGTGTGCAATATACCAAGGTGTACAATATACCAGGGTGTATAATATACAATGGTATATAATATACCAGGGTTTAAAATATACCAAGGTATATAATATATTAGGGCGTATAATATACCAGGTTGTATAATATACCAGGGTGTATAATAAACCAGGGTGTATAATATACCAGGGAGTATAACATACCAGGGTGTATAATATACCAGGGGGTATAATATATCAGGGTATATAATATAGCAGGGTGTAAAATATACCAGGGTGTACAATATACCAGGGTGTATAATATAGCAGGGAGTATAATATACCAGGGTGTACAATATACCAGGGTGTATAAAATACCAGGGTGTATAATATACCAGGGTGAATATTATTCCAGCGTGCATAATATACCAGGGTGTATAATACACCAGGGTGTATAATATACCAGGGTGTATAATAAACCAGGGTGTATAATATACCAGGGTGTACAATATACTAGGGTGTATAATATACCAGGGAGTATAATATACCAGGGTGTATAATATTCCAGGGTGTATAATATGCCAGGGTGTATAATATACCAGGGTGTACAATATATCAGGGTGTATAATATACCAGGGTGTATTAAGTACCAGGGTGTATAATATATCAGGGTGTATAATATACCAGGGTGTATAATAAACCAGGGTGTATAATATACCAGGGTGTATAATATACCAGTGTGTATAATATACCAGGGTATATAATATACCAGGGTGTACAATATGCCAGGGTGTATAATATACCAGGGTATATAATATACCAGGGTGTATGATATACCAGGGTGTATAATATACCAGGGTGTATTATATACCAGGGGGTATAATATACCAGGGTGTATAATATACCAGGGTGTATAATATACCAGGGTGTATAATATACCAGGGTGTATAATATACCAGGGGGTATAATATACCAGGGTGTATAATATACCAGGGTGTATAATATACCAGGGTGTATAATATACCAGGGGGTATAATATACCAGGGGGTATAATATACCAGGGTGTATAATATACCCGGGTGTATAATATACCAGGGGGTATAATATACCAGGGTGTATAATATACCAGGGAGAATAATATACCAGGGTGTATAATATACCAGGGTGTATAATATACCAGGGTGTATAATATACCAGGGGGTATAATATACCAGGGTGTATAATATACCAGGGTGTATAATATACCAGGGTGTATAATATACCAGGGGGTATAATATACCAGGGTGTATAATATACCAGGGTGTATAATATACCAGGGTGTATAATATACCAGGGTGTATAATATACCAGGGGGTATAATATACCAGGGGGTATAATATACCAGGGTGTATAATATACCAGGGGGTATAATATACCAGGGTGTATAATATACCAGGGGGTATAATATACCAGGGGGTATAATATACCAGGGTGTATAATATACCAGGGGGTATAATATACCAGGGTGTATAATATACCAGGGTGTATAATATACCAGGGTGTATAATATACCAGGGTGTATAATATACCAGGGTGTATAATATACCAGGGTGTATAATATACCAGGGGGTATAATATACCAGGGGGTATAATATACCAGGGTGTATAATATACCAGGGGGTACAATATACCAGGGTGTATAATATACCAGGGGGTATAATATACCAGGGTGTATAATATACCAGGGTGTATAATATACCAGGGTGTATAATATACCAGGGTGTATAATATACCAGGGTGTATAATATACCAGGGGGTATAATATACCAGGGTGTATAATATACCAGGGTGTATAATATACCAGGGTGTATAATATACCAGTGTGTATAATATACCAGGGTATATAATATACCAGGGTGTACAATATGCCAGGGTGTATAATATAACAGGGTATATAATATACCAGGGTGTATGATATACCAGGGTGTATAATATACCAGGGTGTATTATATACCAGGGGGTATAATATACCAGGGTGTATAATATACCAGGGTGTATAATATACCAGGGTGTATAATATACCAGGGTGTTTAATATACCAGGGGGTATAATATACCAGGGTGTATAATATACCAGGGTGTATAATATACCAGGGTGTATAATATACCAGGGGGTATAATATACCAGGGGGTATAATATACCAGGGTGTATAATATACCCGGGTGTATAATATACCAGGGGGTATAATATACCAGGGTGTATAATATACCAGGGGGAATAATATACCAGGGTGTATAATATACCAGGGTGTATAATATACCAGGGTGTATAATATACCAGGGGGTATAATATACCAGGGTGTATAATATACCAGGGTGTATAATATACCAGGGTGTATAATATACCAGGGGGTATAATATACCAGGGTGTATAATATACCAGGGTGTATAATATACCAGGGTGTATAATATACCAGGGTGTATAATATACCAGGGGGTATAATATACCAGGGGGTATAATATACCAGGGTGTATAATATACCAGGGGGTATAATATACCAGGGTGTATAATATACCAGGGGGTATAATATACCAGGGGGTATAATATACCAGGGTGTATAATATACCAGGGGGTATAATATACCAGGGTGTATAATATACCAGGGTGTATAATATACCAGGGTGTATAATATACCAGGGTGTATAATATACCAGGGTGTATAATATACCAGGGTGTATAATATACCAGGGGGTATAATATACCAGGGGGTATAATATACCAGGGTGTATAATATACCAGGGGGTACAATATACCAGGGTGTATAATATACCAGGGGGTATAATATACCAGGGTGTATAGTATACCAGGGTGTATAATATACCCGGGTGTATAATATACCAGGGGGTATAATATACCAGGGTGTATAATATACCAGGGGGAATAATATACCAGGGTGTATAATATACCAGTGTGTATAATATACCAGGGTATATAATATACCAGGGTGTACAATATGCCAGGGTGTATAATATACCAGGGTATATAATATACCAGGGTGTATGATATACCAGGGTGTATAATATACCAGGGTGTATTATATACCAGGGGGTATAATATACCAGGGTGTATAATATACCAGGGTGTATAATATACCAGGGTGTATAATATACCAGGGTGTATAATATACCAGGGGGTATAATATACCAGGGTGTATAATATACCAGGGTGTATAATATACCAGGGTGTATAATATACCAGGGGGTATAATATACCAGGGGGTATAATATACCAGGGTGTATAATATACCCGGGTGTATAATATACCAGGGGGTATAATATACCAGGGTGTATAATATACCAGGGGGAATAATATACCAGGGTGTATAATATACCAGGGTGTATAATATACCAGGGTGTATAATATACCAGGGGGTATAATATACCAGGGTGTATAATATACCAGGGTGTATAATATACCAGGGTGTATAATATACCAGGGGGTATAATATACCAGGGTGTATAATATACCAGGGTGTATAATATACCAGGGTGTATAATATACCAGGGTGTATAATATACCAGGGGGTATAATATACCAGGGGGTATAATATACCAGGGTGTATAATATACCAGGGGGTATAATATACCAGGGTGTATAATATACCAGGGTGTATAATATACCAGGGTGTATAATATACCAGGGTGTATAATATACCAGGGTGTATAATATACCAGGGTGTATAATATACCAGGGTGTATAATATACCAGGGTGTATAATATACCAGGGTGTATAATATACCAGGGTGTATAATATACCAGGGGGTATAATATACCAGGGTGTATAATATACCAGGGTGTATAATATACCAGGGTGTATAATATACCAGGGGGTATAATATACCAGGGGGTATAATATACCAGGGTGTATAATATACCAGGGGGAATAATATACCAGGGTGTATAATATACCAGGGTGTATAATATACCAGGGTGTATAATATACCAGGGGGTATAATATACCAGGGTGTATAATATACCAGGGTGTATAATATACCAGGGTGTATAATATACCAGGGTGTATAATATACCAGGGGGTATAATATACCAGGGTGTATAATATACCAGGGTGTATAATATACCAGGGTGTATAATATACCAGGGGGTATAATATACCAGGGGGTATAATATACCAGGGTGTATAATATACCAGGGGGAATAATATACCAGGGTGTATAATATACCAGGGTGTATAATATACCAGGGTGTATAATATACCAGGGGGTATAATATACCAGGGTGTATAATATACCAGGGTGTATAATATACCAGGGTGTATAATATACCAGGGTGTATAATATACCAGGGTGTATAATATACCAGGGTGTATAATATACCAGGGTGTATAATATACCAGGGTGTATAATATACCAGGGTGTATAATATACCAGGGGGTATAATATACCAGGGTGTATAATATACCAGGGTGTATAATATACCAGGGTGTATAATATACCAGGGGGTATAATATACCAGGGGGTATAATATACCAGGGTGTATAATATACCAGGGGGAATAATATACCAGGGTGTATAATATACCAGGGTGTATAATATACCAGGGTGTATAATATACCAGGGGGTATAATATACCAGGGTGTATAATATACCAGGGTGTATAATATACCAGGGTGTATAATATACCAGGGTGTATAATATACCAGGGGGTATAATATACCAGGGTGTATAATATACCAGGGTGTATAATATACCAGGGTGTATAATATACCAGGGGGTATAATATACCAGGGGGTATAATATACCAGGGTGTATAATATACCAGGGGGAATAATATACCAGGGTGTATAATATACCAGGGTGTATAATATACCAGGGTGTATAATATACCAGGGGGTATAATATACCAGGGTGTATAATATACCAGGGTGTATAATATACCAGGGTGTATAATATACCAGGGGGTATAATATACCAGGGTGTATAATATACCAGGGTGTATAATATACCAGGGTGTATAATATACCAGGGTGTATAATATACCAGGGGGTATAATATACCAGGGGGTATAATATACCAGGGTGTATAATATACCAGGGGGTATAATATACCAGGGTGTATAATATACCAGGGGGTATAATATACCAGGGGGTATAATATACCAGGGTGTATAATATACCAGGGGGTATAATATACCAGGGTGTATAATATACCAGGGTGTATAATATACCAGGGTGTATAATATACCAGGGTGTATAATATACCAGGGTGTATAATATACCAGGGTGTATAATATACCAGGGGGTATAATATACCAGGGGGTATAATATACCAGGGGGTATAATATACCAGGGGGTACAATATACAAGGGTGTATAATATACCAGGGGGTATAATATACCAGGGTGTATAATATACCAGGGTGTATAATATACCAGGGTGTATAATATACCAGGGTGTATAATATACCAGGGGGTATAATATACCAGGGTGTATAATATACCAGGGTGTATAATATACCAGGGTGTATAATATACCAGGGTGTATAATTTTCCAGGGTGTATAATATACCAGAGTGTATAATATACCAGGGGGTATAATATACCAGGGGGTATAATATACCAGGGGGGTTTAATATACCAGGGTGTATAATATACCAGGGTGTATAATATACCGGGGTGTATAATATACCAGGGGGTATAATATACCAGGGTGTATAATATACCAGGGTGTATAATATACCAGGGTGTATAATATACCAGGGTGTATAATATACCAGGGTGTATAATATACCAGGGTGTATAATATACCAGGGTGTATAATATACCAGGGTGTATAATATACCAGGGTGTATAATATACCAGGGTGTATAATATACCAGGGGGTATAATATACCAGGGTGTATAATATACCAGGGTGTATAATATACTCTGGTATATTGTAATATCAAGTTTCTGCACATTCGCTTAACATCTCCCAAAATCTCTCTCTCGCCTCTACACTCCTCTCTTCTTCAGGTGCACACGCACATATTACGACCCACTTTCTGCATCCGACCCTTATTTTAATCCACTTAATCCTTGAATTTATACATTTATATTCCCTCTTTACATTCCATAACTGATCCTTCAACATTATTGCTACTCCTTCCTTAGTTCTAACTCTCTCAGATACTCCTTACTTTATCCCATTTATTTCTCCCAACTGAAACTCACCTACCCCCTTCAGTTTTGTTTCGCTTAGACCAGGACATCCAACTTCTTTTCATTTATAACATCACCCACACTACATTCACGCATATCAGGCATCCCAGTTTTGTAAAGTTTATCTTCTCTTTTTTATTATTTTCTACAGGAGAAGGGATAACTAGCCCATTGTTCCCGGTATTTTAGTCGCCTCATACGACACGCATGGCTTACAGAGGAGAATAGGGGATAGAGTAAATAAAGAAGAACAAGAACTATTAAGAAAAAGAAGAAAAACCTAGATGCATATATTATGTATATATTGTAACAGAGTGTATAATATACCAGGGTGTATAATATACTAGCATGTATAATATACCAGGGTGTATAATAATACCAGGGTGTATAATATACTAAGGTGTATAATATACCACGGTGTATAATATGCCAGAGTGTATAACATAAGAGCGTGTACAATGAACCATGGTGTATAATATACCAGGGTGTATAATATACCAGGGTGTATATTATACCACGGTGTATAATATACCAGGGTGTATAATATACCAGGGTGTATAATATACCAGGGTGTGCAATATACCAAGGTGTACAATATACCAGGGTGTATAATATACCAGGGTATATAATATACCAGGGTTTAAAATATACCAAGGTGTATAATATATTAGGGCGTATAATATACCAGGTTGTATAATATACCAGGGTGTATAATAAACCAGGGTGTATAATATACCAGGTAGTATAACATACCAGGGTGTATAATATACCAGGGGGTATAATATATCAGGGTATATAATATAGCAGGGTGTAAAATATACCAGGGTGTACAATATACCAGGGTGTATAATATAGCAGGGAGTATAATATACCAGGGTGTACAATATACCAGGGTGTATAAAATACCAGGGTGTATAATATACCAGGGTGAATATTATTCCAGCGTGTATAATATACCAGGGTGTATAATACACCAGGGTGTATAATATACCAGGGTGTATAATAAACCAGGGTGTATAATATACCAGGGTGTACAATATACTAGGGTGTATAATATACCAGGGAGTATAATATACCAGGGTGTATAATATTCCAGGGTGTATAATATGCCAGGGTGTATAATATACCAGGGTGTACAATATATCAGGGTGTATAATATACCAGGGTGTATTAAGTACCAGGGTGTATAATATATCAGGGTGTATAATATACCAGGGTGTATAATAAACCAGGGTGTATAATATACGAGGGTGTATAATATACCAGGGTGTATAATATACCAGGGTATATAATATACCAGGGTGTACAATATACCAGGGTGTATAATATACCAGGGTATATAATATACCAGGGTGTATGATATACCAGGGTGTATAATATACCAAGGTGTATAATATACCAGGGGGTATAATATACCAGGGTGTATAATATACCAGGGTGTAAAATATACCAGGGTGTATAATATACCAGGGTGTATAATATACCAGGGGGTATAATATACCAGGGTGTATAATATACCATGGTGTATAATATACCAGGGGGTATAATATACCAGGGGGTATAATATACCAGGGGATATAATATACCAGGGTGTATAATATACCAGGGTGTATAATATACCAGGGGGTATAATATACCAGGGTGTATAATATACCAGGGGGTATAATATACCAGGGTGTATAATATACCAGGGTGTATAATATACCAGGGTGTATAATATACCAGGGTGTATAATATACCAGGGGGTATAATATACCAGGGTGTATAATATACGAGGGTGTATAATATACCAGGGTGTATAATATACCAGGGGGTATAATATACCAGGGTGTATAATATACCAGGGTGTATAATATACCAGGGTGTATAATATACCAGGGTGTATAATATACCAAGGGGTATAATATACCAGGGGGTATAATATACCAGGGTGTATAATATACCAGGGGGTATAATATACCAGGGTGTATAATATACCAGGGGGTATAATGTACCAGGGTGTATAATATACCAGGGTGTATAATATACCACGGTGTATAATATACCAGGGTGTATAATATACCAGGGTGTATAATATACCAGGGGGTATAATATACCAGGGTGTATAATATACCAGGGTGTATAATATACCAGGGTGTATAATATACCAGGGTGTATAATATACCAGGGGGTATAATATACCAGGGTGTATAATATACCAGGGTGTATAATATACCAGGGTGTATAATATACCAGGGTGTATAATATACCAGGGTGTATAATATACAAGGGGGTATAATATACCAGGGTGTATAATATACCAGGGTGTATAATATACCAGGGTGTATAATATACCAGGGGGTATAATATACCAGGGTGTATAATATACCAGGGGGTATAATATACCAGGGGGTATAATATACCAGGGGGTATAATATACCAGGGGGTATAATATACCAGGGGGTATAATATACCAGGGGGTATAATATACCAGGGTGTATAATATACCAGGGTGTATAATATACCAGGGTGTATAATATACCAGGGTGTAGAATATACCAGGGGGTATAATATACCAGGGTGTATAATATACCAGGGTGTATAATATACCAGGGTGTATAATATACCAGGGTGTAGAATATACCAGGGGGTATAATATACCAGGGTGTATAATATACCAGGGTGTATAATATACCAGGGTGTATAATATACCAGGGGGTATAATATACCAGGGTGTATAATATACCAGGGTGTATAATATACCAGGGTGTATAATATACCAGGGGGTATAATATACCAGGGTGTATAATATACCAGGGTGTATAATATACCAGGGTGTAGAATATACCAGGGGGTATAATATACCAGGGTGTATAATATACCAGGGTGTTTAATATACCATGGTGTATAATATACCAGGGGGTATAATATACCAGAGTGTATTATATACCAGGGTGTATAATATACCAGGGTGTATAATATACCAGGGGGTATAATATACCAGGGGGTATAATATACCAGGGTGTATAATATACCAGGGTGTATAATATACCAGGGGGTATAATATACCAGGGTGTATAATATACCAGGGTGTATAATATACCAGGGTGTATAATATACCAGGGTGTATAATATACCAGGGTGTATAATATACCAGGGTGTATAATATACCAGGGTGTATAATATACCAGGGTGTATAATATACCAGGGTGTATAATATACAAGGGGGTATAATATACCAGGGTGTATAATATACCAGGGTGTATAATATACCAGGGTGTATAATATACCAGGGGGTATAATATACCAGGGTGTATAATATACCAGGGGGTATAATATACCAGGGGGTATAATATACCAGGGGGTATAATATACCAGGGTGTATAATATACCAGGGTGTATAATATACCAGGGTGTATAATATACCAGGGTGTAGAATATACCAGGGGGTATAATATACCAGGGTGTATAATATACCAGGGTGTATAATATACCAGGGTGTATAATATACCAGGGTGTAGAATATACCAGGGGGTATAATATACCAGGGTGTATAATATACCAGGGTGTATAATATACCAGGGTGTATAATATACCAGGGGGTATAATATACCAGGGTGTATAATATACCAGGGTGTATAATATACCAGGGTGTATAATATACCAGGGGGTATAATATACCAGGGTGTATAATATACCAGGGTGTATAATATACCAGGGTGTAGAATATACCAGGGGGTATAATATACCAGGGTGTATAATATACCAGGGTGTATAATATACCATGGTGTATAATATACCAGGGGGTATAATATACCAGAGTGTATTATATACCAGGGTGTATAATATACCAGGGTGTATAATATACCAGGGGGTATAATATACCAGGGGGTATAATATACCAGGGTGTATAATATACCAGGGTGTATAATATACCAGGGGGTATAATATACCAGGGTGTATAATATACCAGGGTGTATAATATACCAGGGTGTATAATATACCAGGGTGTATAATATACCAGGGTGTATAATATACCAGGGTGTATAATATACCAGGGTGTATAATATACCAGGGTGTATAATATACCAGGGTGTATAATATACCAGGGTGTATAATATACCAGGGTGTATAATATACCAGGGTGTATAATATACCAGGGTGTATAATATACTCTCTTGTATATTGTAATATAAAGTTTCTGCACATTCGCTTAACATCTCCCAAAATCTCTCTCTCGCCTCTACACTCCTCTCTTCTTCAGGTGCACACGCACATATTACGACCCACTTTCTGCATCCGACCCTTATTTTAATCCACTTAATCCTTGAATTTATACATTTATATTCCCTCTTTACATTCCATAACTGATCCTTCAACATTATTGCTACTCCTTCCTTAGTTCTAACTCTCTCAGATACTCCTTACTTTATCCCATTTATTTCTCCCAACTGAAACTCACCTACCCCCTTCAGTTTTGTTTCGCTTAGACCAGGACATCCAACTTCTTTTCATTTATAACATCACCCACACTACATTCACGCATATCAGGCATCCCAGTTTTGTAAAGTTTATCTTCTCTTTTTTATTATTTTCTACAGGAGAAGGGATAACTAGCCCATTGTTCCCGGTATTTTAGTCGCCTCATACGACACGCATGGCTTACAGAGGAGAATAGGGGATAGAGTAAATAAAGAAGAACAAGAACTATTAAGAAAAAGAAGAAAAACCTAGATGCATATATTATGTATATATATATATATATATATATATATATATATATATATATATATATATATATATATATATATATATATATATATATATGTATATATATATATACATATATATATATATACATTTATATATATATACATGTATATATATATATATATATATATATATATATATATATATATATATATATATATATATATATATATATATATATATATATATATACATTTATATATATATATATATATATATATATATATATATACATATATATATATATACAAACATGTATATATATATATATATATATGTATATATATATATATATATATATATATATATATATATATATATATATATATATATATATATATATATATATATATATATATATATATATATATATATATATATATATATATATATGCATGCCTGTGTAGAGTGACCTAAATGAAATTGGAAGTAGCAAGAAATACCTGTTCATGAGACAAAAGAGGGACATCAGCAATCCTACCAACATGTAAAACAGTTACAGTCTTCTGTTTCACACTCACGTAGCAGGATGGTAGTACCTCCCTGGGTGGCTGCTGTCTACCAACCTGCTACTTACTAATGTATTCGTGTGCTGATATATTCTTGTGCATATGAATATGTGTATATTAGAACGTGACTATATATAATTACCTCTTTGTGGTTGCAGGGGTCGAGTCATAGCTCCTTGCCCCTCCTCTTCTATGGTCCCTGCTAGGTTCACTCTCTAACTCCTCCATGAGCTTTATTGTATCTCATCTTAAAGCTATGTATGGATGCTGCCTCCTCTACATTACTCTCCCGATTGTTTCAATTTCTGACAACTCTGTGATTGAAAAAATACTTCCTAACATCCCTGTGACTCATCTGAGTCTTCAACCTCCAGTTGTGACCTCTTGTTTCCGTCTCTCATCTCTGAAACATCCTGTCTCTATCAACCTTGATAATTCCTCTCAGTATTTTATATGTCGTTATTATGTTTACCATGTACCCACTGTCCCTCCTGTCCTCCAGTGTCGTCGGGTTGATTTTCCTTAACTTGTCCTCTTAGAAGTTAAGGAACTAGTCTTGTTGCAAACGTTTGCACATTCTCTGATTTATTCATGCGCTTGTTCAGGTGTGTGTTACATACTGGTGCTGCATACTCAGTATTGGCCTGATGTACACTGTGTACAGAGTTTTGAAGGATTCCTTACTAAGATGCCAAGAAGCTATTCTTAGGTTTACCAGGTGCCCATGCAGCAGTTATTTGGTTGATGTCCGCCTCAGTAGATATGCTCGGTATTATACTCACCAAAGATCCTTTTCCTTGAGTGAGGTTTGTAGTCTTTGTGCCCCTGGCCTGTATTCAGTCTGCGGTCTTCTTTGACCTTCCCCAATCTTTATGACTGGGAAAGATCAGCATTATTGAGGAAGGCTAGCAGCCAGTTGTTAGTCCAGGCTTGCTGCCTGTCTAGATCCATTTGTAGTTCTGCTAGATAATATCCACTTGAATTTTCCACATCAGCTTCGCGTCGTGTGCAAAAACGGACACCTCAGAATCTATCCCTTCTGTTAAGTCATTCACATGTACCAAAAACAGCACCAGCCCTAGGACTGTCCCCTGTGGATTCTTGATCGTAACAGGCGTCCACTCTGACACCTAGTCATGTACCATCATTCGCTGTTTCCTTCCTGTCAGGTATTCTCTGATCCATTGCAGAGCCTATCCTGTTATTTCTGCCTACTCCTCTAGCTTTTGCACTAATCTCCTCCCTTACTTTTGTCACCTTGTCATAAAACTCCATTAAGTTTGTGATACAAAAGTTCTCTCTGAAACCGTGCTATTTACAGTGTATAAACTCGTTTCTTTCTAGGTGTTCCACTAGTCTTTTCCTGATTAGCTTCTCCAAGACTTTGCATACTATACATGTCTGTAGTTTAATCTTACCTGCATGTCTCCTTTCTTAAAGACTACTGTCTTCCATACCTCTTTTATAGTATCGCTTCACCCATCCTACTTGTGTTGCTTCCCTCTTCATTTTTAACTCTACAATGTATTCGAAGCTCAGGATCACGTTATCACTGTCTCCGAGGTTTTATGTGTGATGTCCCCAATGTCTGAACTGCTCAATGTGAATATGAGGTCCAGCCTTGCTGGTTCATCATCTTTCAATCTGGAAGTGTCCCTAACATTTTGATGTATGATGCATGGAAAAAGTAATTTAAATTTTTGTCATATACAGCCCATTGTTATAAAGAAAGACCCTTCATAATGGAATAATAGCAGATATTAGGGTATGATCAGCAGCGTCATTATAATACCGACAAGTTGATGAATAAATCTCATGCTCAACACTTTGGTGTCTTTATTTACTAAAGGTTTCGCTTTCACATTAAGCTTCTTCAGTTATGTGAAGAGGAGAAGTTTCTGTTGCTTCTAATTTAGTCACCCAAATAGCCCTTATTTAGGAGAGAACAAACTTGTGACGACGTTTCAGTCAAACTTGTCAGTAGACAATGATGGTTCATGTTGGATCAAAACGTAATTATAAGTTTCTTTCCGCTAAGATTAAGCTGTCAACTATTTGTGTATCACTTCACCCACAGCTCTGCTACTTTTTATTTTTGGGTCACTTCTGAAGAAGTGTCCAGTGTGGGCGAAATGTTTCGGAAATAAAATGAAGTAACAATTGGAGGTCGAACCTATGGCAAGCTAGTCCTATAACTCTCAGGCCAGTGTGTTAACCACTACACCAAGCCGTCTTAAGAAGATTCATGCAACTAGGAATATTTCTATACACAATGGGAATCCATGAATGAGTCCCACACCAGTATGGCTGAGGCGTGCTCTAGCTCTAAGCCCATCCATTATGTGATTTGCTTGATATCACGTTATGATGTTATTGTGAGTCATGATAGTGGGTTCGAGGGGCACTTGAGAGAGAGCGCCACAGCCATGCTGATGTGAGATTTGTCTCCATAAATAAACACTACGTTTGTGGTCACAGTTGGTTCCATGTTAACATTTCTGTGGTGTAAAGAAATATGTCTAGTTTGACGAATCATGTTAGGTTGACATGGGCAAATGGTTAACATATTGGCCTGCGAGTTTTAAGTCTCGGATCGAGTCCCATCCATTGTGTGATCTCTTTACAATAGTGTTATTACGATTTCGTTAGTCATGTGTCTTATTTATCATGATTAGCAGCAGTAACTCTTACGTCATGTTACTAACTTTATTAGTCAAGGTATTGGCGTATCTCACCTTTATTATTCAAGTTATTGGCGTATCTTACCTTTATTAGTCAGGGTATTGGAGTATCTCACCTTTATTAGTCAAGGTATTGGCTTATCTCACCTTTATTAGTCAAGGTATTGGCGTATCTCACCTTTATTAGTCAAGGTATTGGCGTATCTCACCTTTATTAGTCAAGGTATTGGCGTATCTCACCTTTATTAGTCAAAGTATTGGCGTATCTCACCTTTATTAGCCAAGGTATTGGCGTATCTCACCTTTATTAGTCAAAGTATTGGCGTATCTCACCTTTATTAGCCAAGGTATTGGCGTATCTCACCTTTATTAGTCAAGGTATTGGCGTATCTCACCTTTATTAGTCAAGGTATTGGCGTATCTCACCTTAATTAGTCAAGGTATTGGCGTATCTCACCTTTATTAGTCAAGGTATTGGCGTATCTCACCTTAATTAGTCAAGGTATTGGCGTATCTCACCTTTATTAGCCAAGGTATTGGCGTATCTCACCTTTATTAGTCAAGGTATTGGCGTATCTCACCTTAATTAGTCAAGGTATTGGCTTATCTCACCTTTATTAGTCAGGGTATTGGCGTATCTCACCTTTATTAGTCAAGGTATTGGCTTATCTCACCTTTATTAGTCAGGGTATTGGCGTATCTCACCTTTATTAGCCAAGGTATTGGCGTATCTCACCTTTATTAGTCAAGGTATTGGCGTATCTCACCTTTATTAGTCAAGGTATTGGCGTATCTCACCTTAATTAGTCAAGGTATTGGCGTATCTCACCTTTATTAGTCAAGGTATTGGCGTATCTCACCTTAATTAGTCAAGGTATTGGCGTATCTCACCTTTATTAGCCAAGGTATTGGCGTATCTCACCTTTATTAGTCAAGGTATTGGCGTATCTCACCTTAATTAGTCAAGGTATTGGCTTATCTCACCTTTATTAGTCAGGGTATTGGCGTATCTCACCTTTATTAGTCAAGGTATTGGCTTATCTCACCTTTATTAGTCAGGGTATTGGCGTATCTCACCTACTCATATATGGTTCAGACTTGCTGTCCTTTACAGAGTATTAAATGACTTAATAAATAACGTAACAAAGTGAAGACAAAAAATGCCAATTAAAACCCATAAAAGAGTAAACAGCGACAATCTGAATATAGGTATAATCATGATGCTGTCAGGTCCTAAGATGAAGGGATCACTGTATGATGGTGCTCACCTGCCTCACAAATTTCCAAGAGATTAAATAAATTAATACTTCTTTGGGCGCATATTTGAGCTTTTTTTAATCAAAATTTATAATAAAAACTGGAAAAAATGTTTCTTTAGCGTTTCCATTATTAGTGAGACTTATATTTTGAACAGCACTTACACCAAGGAAAGTGTTCTCCAGAATTTGTCTTTTCGGCAGGTGTTGGTAAATATGCTGGGGATGAGCGTGGATATCGGCCTGCTCCTGGACAACCTATTACTGCATGGATATTACTTCATGGATGGTCATGCACTAGATTTCGATGTTTTTGGAGATGGGAATTACCAGTAAGCATCCAGTAAGATGTAGAATACTCTCTCTCTCTCTCTCTCTCTCTCTCTCTCTAGCTCTCTCTCTCTCTCTCTCTCTCTCTCTCTCTCTCTCTCTCACACACACACACACACATGTTAGGAAGTATTTCTTCAGTCATAGAGTAGTCAAGCCTTGGAATAGCCTAGAAAGTGAAGTAGTGGAGGCGGGAACCATACATAGTTTTAAGGCGAGGTATGATAAAGCTCATGGAGCAGGGAGAGAGAGGACCTAGTAGCAATCAGTGAAAAGGCGGGGCCAGGAGCTATGACTCGACCCCTGCAACCACAAATAGGTGAGTATAGGTGAGTACACACACACACACACACAAACACACACACACACACATACACACACACACACACACACACACACACACACACGAGATGAACAGTGGAAAATGATTACATAAAATTCAAAGAATGTTGTACAACAAGAACATATCTCCCACTCTTAGAAAAACACATTATTGTTATAATATAAAGTAGAGCTAAACCAAGAATAGTCATAGAGCGCCGTCAGAAAAACCATAACAAATCATTGAGGAAAATAATATTCCAAAGATTGAAGTGTTTAGCAGGAAAGGCATAACTTTGTACACATAACTAACAACACTTAAATTTCTTTACACAATTATAAATATTAAATTATTTGCACAATACTGCACTATAATATGAGGTGACCCTGAGTCACTTGGAAACATGTCAGTAGCCATGGTCACACCGCAATGTTTTACCTTAACCTGAGGTGCTTGACAGGAGCCGACATGTGTCCAGCATCATGGTAGTGGGTCAGGGTTATGTCCACGACGTTTGTGATAGTGCCAACATGACATTGCACATCAGTCAGTGGGTCAGGGTTATGTCCAGGACGTCTGTGATAGTGCCAACATGACACACTGCACATCAGTTTTGTTTAGACATTCTGGATGCTCTGAGTTATGCAGTCCCTGCCTACCTACCTGGAGTCTACCTGGAGGGTATTCCGAGAATCAACGCCCCCGCGGCCCGGTCCACGACCAGGTCTCGCGGTGGATCAGGGCCTGATCAACCAGGCTGTTACTGCTGGCCGAACGTAATCCAGCGTACGAACTACAGCCTGGCTGATCCGGCACCGACTTTAAGACTTTAAGTAGACTTCAAGTAAGACTACTGTAGTTTGTGTAGTGTCAACTACGGTGCTCTTCACACCAACTCCAAGGTTGAGGGACTGACTACCTCCTAAAATTTGTATTGATAAAGCCACTGGATGGCGAAACGTCTACATTGAAGATACCCAGATGTTGCACATACATGTATGCCTAATTTTCATATGATCGTTATCCAGGGCCTTGGAAAAATGCAGTTAGGTCCAAGAATATGTTATCGTGTGGTGTCACACCGAGTTTACGTAGTGTACTTTGGCAGACAAAGAACCTTTGTGTTTCCTGATCATACAACACAATCACTTCGGTACCTGGAAGACTATTGGGTAACGTAAGTTGTGTTACCGATGCTGCTTGACCGAGGGTAGTCAGGGCAGTCGGTATGTGAGGGGGGTGTCACCCTCTTCAGTTTGACAGTTCTCGACTGTGACATCTGTGACCTCCTGCTTCTCGTTTTCTATGTGAGTATTGGGAGCAGGGACAAACTATAGTATCAAAGTTACCCCTTAATTTCCAACAAGTTAAATGAGGGGAACTGCATCCGCTTCATGGGTGATCACCCAGGCACTTATGACAGTCTTAGCTCCTGGACCCGCGGTTTCCGGGCAAGCACTACTGTGAGCTTATCACAGGACCTAGTCCAGTGCTTGCCCTAACAGAGGAGACATTTTTGAGTAAGTGTAGTGGTGACAGGTGGAGTGGACTTCCTCAACCTACCCTTACCCTTAAGGGAAATCGACCTGACAACACTGGGGGACAGGAGGGACATGGGGGTGTGTGTGTGTGTGTGTGTGTGTGTACTCACCTATTTGTACTCACCTATTTGTGGTTGCAGGGGTCGAGTCCTAGCTCCTGGCCCCGCCTCTTCACCGGTTGCTACTAGGCCCTCTCTCTCCCCGCTCCATGAGCTTTATCAAACCTCGTCTTAAAACTGTGTATGGTTCCTGCCTCCACTACGTCATTTTCTAGGCTATTCCACTGCCTTACAACTCTATGACTGAAGAAATACTTCCTACTATCTCTCTGACTCATTTGTGTCTTCAACTTCCAATTGTGGCCTCTTGTTTCTGTGTCCCCTCCCTGGAACATCCTGTCTTTGTCCACCTTGTCTATTCCACGCAGTATTTTATATGTCGTTATCATGTCTCCCCTGACCCTCCTGTCCTCCAGTGTGGTCAGGCCGATTTCCCTTAATCTTTCCTCATAGGACATTCCCCTTAGCTCTGGAACTAACCTTGTCGCAAACCTTTGTACTTTCTCTAGTTTCTTGACGTGCTTTATCAAGTGCGGGTTCCAAACAGGTGCTGCATACTCCAGTATGGGCCTGACATACACGGTGTACAGTGTCTTGAATGATTCCTTACTAAGGTATCGGAATGCTGTTCTCAGGTTTGCCAGGCGCCCATATGCTGCAGCAGTTATCTGATTGATGTGTGCTTCCGGAGACATGCTCGGTGTTATACTCACCCCAAGATCTTTCTCCTTGAGTGAGGTTTGCAGTCTTTGGCCACCTAGCCTATACTCTGTCTGTGGTCTTCTGTGCCCCTCCCCCATCTTCATGACTTTGCATTTGGCAGGATTAAATTCGAGAAGCCATTTGCTGGACCAGGTGTCCAGTCTGTCCAGGTCTCTTTGAAGTCCTGCCTGGTCCTCATCAGATTTAATTCTCCTCATTAACTTCACATCATCTGCAAACAGGGACACTTCTGAGTCTAACCCTTCCGTCATGTCGTTCACATATACCAAAAATAGCACTGGTCCTAGGACCGACCCCTGTGGGACCCCGCTCGTCACAGGTGCCCACTGTGATACATCATTACGTACCATGACTCGTTGTTGCCTCCCTGTCAGGTATTCTCTGATCCATTGCAGTGCCCTTCCTGTTATATGCGCCTGATGCTCTAGCTTCTGCACTAATCTCTTGTGAGGAACTGTGTCAAAGGCCTTCTTGCAGTCCAAGAAGATGCAATCAACCCACCCCTCTCTCTCTTGTCTTACTTCTGTTATTTTATCATAAAACTCCAGAAGGTTTGTGACACAGGATTTGCCTTCCGTGAATCCGTGCTGGTTGGCATTTATACTCCTGTTCCGTTCCAGGTGCTCCACCACTCTCCTCCTGATAATCTTCTCCATAATTTTGCATACTATACACGTCAATGACACAGGTCTATAGTTTAGTGCCTCTTTTCTGTCTCCTTTTTTAAAAATGGGAACTACATTTGCCGTCTTCCATACCTCAGGTAGTTGCCCAGTTTCCAGGGATGTGTTGAAGATTGTGGTAAGTGGCACGCACAACATATCTGCTCCCTCTCTAAGGACCCACGGGGAGATGTTGTCTGGTCCCATTGCCTTTGAGGTATCGATGTCCCTTAGCAGTTTCTTCACCTCCTCCTCATCTGTATGTATGTCGTCCAACACTTGTTGGTGTATTCCTTGCTGGTGTCCCCGTCTGGTCTGTCCCCCCAGAGTCCTTCCTGTCTCTACTGTAAATACTTCCTTAAATCTCTTGTTTAGCTCCTCACATACCTCTTGATCGTTTCTTGTGAGTTCTCCACCTTCTTTCCTCAGCCTTATCACCTGGTCCTTGACTGTTGTCTTCCTCCTAATGTGGCTATACAGCAGTTTCGGGTCAGATTTGACTTTCGATGCTATGTCGTTTTCATACTGTCGCTGGGCCTCCCTCCTTATCTGTGCATACTCGTTTCTGGCTCTTCTACTAATCTCCTTGTTTTCCTGGGTCCTATGCCTCCTGTACCTTTTCCATTCTCTGTTGCACTTAGTTTTTGCCTCCCTACACCTTCGGGTAAACCAAGGACTCGTTTTGGTCTTCCTATTATTTCCGTTTCCCTTGGGAACAAAACTTTCCTCTGCCTCCTTGCACTTTGTTGCCACATATTCCATCATCTCGTTTACTGATTTTCCTACCATTTCTCTGTCCCACTGAACCTCCTGCAGGAAGTTTCTCATACCTGTGTAGTCCCCCCTTTTATAGTTTGGCCTGTCCCCTTCAGTTCCTGTTACCTTCTCCACTTGTAACTCTACTATATAGTCAAAACTCAGAACCACATGATCGCTAGCTCCAAGGGGCCTCTCATAAGTGATGTCCTCAATGTCTGAACTGCTCAGGGTGAACACAAGATCCAGTCTTGCTGGCTCATCCTCCCCTCTCTCTCTGGTTGTGTCCCTGACATGTTGATGCATGAGGTTTTCAAGTACCACATCCATCATCTTGGCTCTCCATGTTTCGGGACCCCCATGTGGCTCCAGGTTTTCCCAGTCGATCTCCCTGTGGTTGAAATCGCCCATTACCAGTAACTTTGCTCTGCTCGAGTGAGCTCTTCTTGCCACCTCAGCCAGTGTGTCCACCATCACCCTGTTGTTTTCTTCGTACTCCTCTCTTGGCCTCCTGCAGTTCTGTGGTGGGTTATACATCACTCCAATGACTACTTTATGTTCTCCGGACTGAATTGTACCTACAATGTAGTCTCTTTCTCCAATCATGTCCATGCCTTCCATTTCCTCAAATCCCCATCGGTGTTTTATGAGCAGTGCAACCCCTCCTCCCCCTCTACTCCTTCTATCTTTCCTCAGGATCTGATATCCTGTTGGGAAGATTGTGTCTGTTATTGTCTCAGCGAGTTTTGTTTCTGTGACTGCTATGATGTCTGGGGATTTTTCACTGATTCTTTCATTCCACTCCTCATGTTTATTCATTATTCCATCCGCGTTTGTGTACCAAACCTTTAGTTTCTTTTCTATCATTGTGGTCATGCAAGAATATTGGGGTTGGGGGAGCGAGAGCCTTGGTGGGGGCCTATATGGGGCTGTGGTGTAGGTGGGGTTTGTGTTGATGGGGGTGGGGTCAGAATGCCCATAAGGGACAGCTGTTGGGGTGAGGTTTGTGATATGGGGATTGGTGGCAGAGGGAACAGTGAGTGGGTTGTAGTATAGGTTGCTCAGTTGCGTTGGGAATGTCGCGGGTGGAGTCTTTTGGTGGGAGATTCTGTGGGGTGTGTTTGCCCTTCCTCCTGTGTCTGGGTCCTGCTCATTTTCATTGCTTCTCGTTCCTCCTTGCGTCTCTGTACCCTCTCTTTCAGTGTAGTCCTTTCTTCTTGTGTTCTGTCGCGGTCGAGGTATACTCTCTGGTACCCCTCTTTGTCCCTCAGTCTTGCTTTCTCTTGCAGAATCCTGGTTCGAACTGATTCTTCCTTGAAAGTTACTCTGACAGGCCGTATCCTTCCACTCGCAAACCACCCAATTCTCTGAAAATTTGTCACCTGGGTCATATTGCCCTCCCCTATTGTTTTCATGATGCCTTCAATCATTTTTTTCTCCTCCTGTTTTATTTCTTCAAAGTTGGCCCCCTTGGCTTCTTGGAGCCCGTACACAAAAACTGACCTCGCCCTTTCCTCCTCCCACTGAGTCTCCATCTGCGTCCTCTGAGGCATTTTATTTCCTTCCATTGACATGTTCTTGCCTTCAGTCCCTGTCATATCTGAAACTTCTATTCTCAGTGGACTGTCTTTCCTGACCAGCTGTCCCTTGCTACTGCAGTTGGCTGTTAGAATCTCTGCATATAGCATACCTTCATTGTCTTCGGACCTGTCGTTTGATCTTAGTGTGCTCGTCGTCTTTTCCCTGGCCCCACGTGGGTCTGATAGGGCCTTCATGTTCGGCATGTCTCCGTTGTTGCTTACCATCCCCTTGTCTGCGCCTGACTTTGAATTTCCTGATGTCACACCTGAATTGTCATTTGTCTCTCTAATCTGTTTCAGGCTTTGCAGTTTCTCTTCTAAGCACTGTATCCTAGCTTCTGCTGCTAAGACCTGTACTTCCCACTTCCTGCACTCTTCAGCTATCCGCTCCTCCATTTTCTTACCAAGCTCTACTATCTTCCTTCCCCACTCTTCCTCCCTTTTTTGGAGCTCTAGCTCCCAGTCTTTCCTCCCTGGTTCGTCCACCAGATCTCTGGGTTTCCGTCCTCTAAGGCCACCCATTTTTTTTTTTTTTTTTTTTTTTTTTTTTTACTTTTTATTACCACAGACAGAAGGCTAGAGGAGGGAGAGGGTGTGGGGGAGAGAGAGAGAGGGTAGAAAGAGGGAGAGAGAGGAGAGAGAAAGGGTAGAAAGAGGGAGAGAGAGGAGAGAGTATGGGGGTGAGGGATAAGACCAAGGGGGAGGGAGAGAAATGTGAGGGGGGAGAGAAAGGGTAGAGAGAGGGAGAAAGAGAGGGAGAGGGAGAGGGAGAGAAAGAGAGAGAGAGGGAGAAAGGAGGGAAGAAGGCTATGAGAGAGAGAAACGCGAGGGAGGGAAAAGGTAAGAGGTCTGTGGGGGAGGCAGTCAAATTCCAAGGATCAGCTGTGTGTACTCACCTAGTTGTGGTTTCGGGGTCGAGACCCAGCTCCTGGCCCCGAGTGTGTATGTGTGTGCGTGCGTGTGTGTGTGTGTGAGCACGTCAGTTGTTTATATGTCCCAGAAATACAATTCACTTCTGTGTATCCGTAATACTAATGAGATACCACTAACACTGAGAGTAGTTCTAATTATAATACTAGCGTGTGTTAACAAGTCATTCTTTCACCCAGTTATGTACTACCTTTTACTACATGTGTAGAGGAGGGAGAGGGTGTGGGGGAGAGAGAGAAAGGGTAGAAAGAGGGAGAGAGAGGAGAGAGAAAGGGTAGAAAGAGGGAGAGAGAGGAGAGAGTATGGGGGTGAGGGATAAGACCAAGGGGGAGAGAGAGAAATGTGAGGGGGAGAGAAAGGGTAGAGAGAGGGAGAAAGAGAGGGAGAGGGAGAGAAAGAGAGAGGAGAGAAAGGAGGGAAAGAGGGTATTGAGAGGGAGAAACGCGAGGGAGGGGAAAGGTAAGAGGTCTGTGGGGGAGGCGGTCAAATTCCAAGGATCAGCTGTGTGTACTCACCTAGTTGTGGTTTCAGGGGTCGAGACCCATCTCCTGGCCCCGAGTGTGTATGTGTGTGCGCGCGTGTGTGTGTGTGTGAGCACGTCAGTTGTTTATATGTCCCAGAAATACAATTCACTTCTGTGTATCCGTAATACTAATGAGATACCATTAACACTGAAAGTAGTTCTAATAATTATAATACTAGCGTGTGTTAACAAGTCATTCTTTCACCTAGTTATGTACTACCTTTTACTACATGTGTACCCAGTACTTGCTTCTCAGATTGTACTGTCTTTGTGTCCTAGACCATTATCTCTCGAAACTGTTGTCAGGGCTGTAGTCCCATTAGCCACGACTTAATCCTCCTGCTTAATCCTTACTCCTACAAAGTTTATCTTCCTACTACTGCTAGGTGTTGTGTGTATGATAATCGCTCTGGAGCAGGGTTTAGATATCGAGTTACCAGTGACCGCTGGGCCGGCTCTATCACTCAGACTCCCCGCCAACCACAAAACAGGTGATTTGTACGTTACTGGTCAGAGGGGACGTCCATCCAGATGACTGTGTGTGTGTGTGTGTGTACTCACCTAATTGTACTCACCTAATTGTGGTTGCAGGGGTCGAGACTCAGCTCCTGGCCCCGCCTCTTCACTGATCGCTACTGGGTCCTCTCTCTCTCTGCTTCCTGAGCTTTGTCATACCTCTTCTTAAAACTATGTATGGTTCCTGCCTCCACTACTTCACTTGCTAGGCTATTCCACTTGCTGACAACTCTATGACTGAAGAAATACTTCCTAACGTCCCTGTGACTCGTCTGAGTCTTCAGCTTCCAGTTGTGACCCCTTGTCCCTGTGTCCCCTCTCTGGAACATCCTATCTCTGTCCACCTTGTCTATTCCCCGCAGTATCTTGTATGTCGTTATCATGTCTCCCCTGACCCTTCTGTCCTCCAGTGTCGTCAGTCCGATTTCCCTTAACCTTTCCTCGTACGACATTCCCTTGAGCTCTGGGACTAGCCTTGTTGCAAACCTTTGTACTTTCTCTAACTTCTTGACGTGCTTGACCAGGTGTGGGTTCCAGACTGGTGCTGCATACTCCAGTATGGGCCTAACATACACAGTGTACAGTGTCTTGAACGATTCCTTATTAAGGTATCGGAACGCTATTCTCAGGTTTGCCAGGCGCCCGTATGCTGCAGCAGTTATTTGGTTGATGTGTGCCTCCGGTGATGTGCTCGGTGTTATGGTCACCCCAAGGTCTTTCTCCCTGAGTGAGGTCTGTAGTCTTTGTCCACCTAGCCTATACTCTGTCTGCGGTCTTCTTTGCCCCTCCCCAATCTTCATGACTTTGCATTTGGCTGGATTGAATTCGAGAAGCCAGTTACTGGACCACATGTCCAGCCTGTCCAGGTCTCTTTGCAGTCCTGCCTCATCCTCGTCCGATTTAATTCTTCTCATCAACTTCACGTCATCTGCGAACAGGGACACTTCAGAGTCTATTCCTTCCATCATGTCGTTCACATATATCAAAAATAGCACTGGTCCTAGAACTGACCCCTGTGGGACCCCGCTCGTAACAGGCGCCCACTGTGATACCTCTTCACGTACCATGACTCGTTGCTGCCTCCCTGTCAGGTATTCCCTTATCCATTGCAGTGCCCTCCCTTTTACATGCGCCTGATCCTCCAGCTTCTGCACTAATCTCTTGTGGGGAACTGTGTCAAAGGCCTTCCTGCAGTCTAGGAAAACGCAATCTACCCACCCCTCTCTCTCGTGTCTTACTTCTGTTACCTTGTCATAAAACTCCAGGAGGTTTGTGATACAAGATTTGCCTTCCATGAACCCATGCTGGTTTTCATTTATAATCTTGTTCCTTTCCAGGTGTTCGACCACTCTCCTCCTGATAATCTTCTCCATGACTTTGCACACAATACATGTCAGAGACACAGGTCTGTAGTTTAGTGCCTCGTTTCTGTTTCCTTTCTTAAATATGGGGACTACATTAGCTGTCTTCCATTTCTCAGGTAGTTGCCCAGTTTCAAGGGATGTGTTGAAGATTGTGGTTAGAGGCACGCACAGCATCTCTGCTCCTTCTCTAAGGACCCATGGGGAGATGTTGTCCGGTCCCATCGCCTTTGAGGTGTCAAGGTCACTTAAGAGCTTCTTCACCTCCTCCTCAGTTGTTCGTATGTCATCCAACACTTGTTGGTATATTCCCTCTTGATGTTCCCTTCTGTGCTGTCTTCCCACAGCCCTTCCTGTCTCTACTGTAAAAACTTCCTTAAATCTCCTGTTCAGCTCCTCACATACCTCCTGATCATTTCTTGTGAGTTCTCCACCTTCTGTCCTTAATCTGATCACCTGGTCTTTGACTGTTGTCTTCCTCCTGATGTGGCTATACAACAGTTTCGGGTCAGTCTTGATTCTCGATGCTATGTCATTTTCATACTGTCGCTGGGCCTCCCTCCTTACCTGTGCGTACTCATTCCTGGCTCTGCGACTGATCTCCCTATTTTCGTGTGTTCTCTGCCTTCTGTACTTTTTCCATTCTCTATTGCACTTTGTTTTTGCCTCCTTACACCGTCGGGTAAACCAGGGGCTCGTTCTGGTCTTCCCGTTGTTACTGTTGCCCTTGGGAATAAACCTTTCCACTGCCTCCTTGCATTTTGTTGTTACATATTCCATCATTTCATTTACTGGCTTTCCTGCCAGTTCTCTGTCCCACTGGACCTCCCGCAGGAAGTTCTTCAACCCTATGTAGTCCCCTCTTTTATAGTCAGGCTTTTCCCATTCAACTCCTGTTATTCTCTCCACTTGCAGCTCTACTATGTATTCAAAGCACAGAACCACGTGGTCGCTAGCTCCTAGGGGACTCTCATACTTGATGTCCTCAATGTCTGAGCTGCCCAGGGTGAACACAAGGTCCAATCTTGCTGGTTCATCCTCCCCTCTCACTCTGGTAGTGTCCTTAACATGTTGGTGCATGAGGTTTTCCAGCACCACGTCCAACATCCTGGCTCTCCATGTTTCGGGACCCCCATGTGGCTCCAGGTTTTCCCAGTCAATCTCCCTGTGGTTGAAATCCCCCATAACCAGCAACTTTGCTCTGCTGGAGTGAGCTCTTCTTGCCACCTCAGCAAGTGTGTCCACCATTGCTCTGTTGCTCTCTTCATATTCCTCTCTTGGCCTCCTGCAGTTCTGTGGTGGATTATACATCACTGCAATGACCACTTTGTGTTCCCCAGACTGAAGTGTACCTGCTATGTAGTCTCTTTCTCCCGTCTCATCTATTCCTTCCATTTTCTCGAATTTCCATCTGTTTTTTACGAGCAGAGCAACCCCACCTCCCCCCCTGCCCCTTCTATCTTTCCTCATGATCTGGTATCCTGGTGGGAAGATTGCATCTGTTATTGTCTCCATGAGTTTTGTTTCTGTAACTGCTATGATGTCTGGGGACTTCTCATTGATTCTTTCTTGCCATTCCTCATGTTTATTCGTTAATCCATCTGCATTTGTGTACCAAACCTTCAACTTCTGTTCTAATACTGTAACTGTGGTGCGGGGGGTGGAAACAGAGGGATCGGTGTGTGATGGTTGGTTTGGATTGTTCAGTTGCCTTGGGGGTGTCGTGGCTGGAGTCCTTCTGCAGGTGTTTCTGGGGGGTGCGCTTGTCCTTCCATTTGATCCTGGGTTATTCTGCTCTCCTTTTTCATTTCCTCCCATTTCTCCTTTCGTTTTTGAACTCTCTCTTTCATTGTCTTCCTTTCGTCCTGTGTTCTGTCTCGATCGAGGTACACACTCCGGAACTCCTGCTTGCCTCTCAGCCGTGCTTTCTCCTGCAGGATCATGGTTCGGGTTGATTCTGCCTTGAAAATTACTTTGAGAGGCCGATTCCTTTTCTTTGTGAACCACCCAATTCTCCGAAAATTTGCCACCTGGGTCATGTCCCCCTCGCCTATCACCTTCATGATATCTTCAATCGCTTTTTTCTCCTCCTGCTTTCTTTCATCATAAGTTTCCCCTTTAGCTTCGTCTAGCCCATAGACAAACACGGATCTCTCCCTTTCCACCTCCCACTGTGACTCCCATTGCATCCTCTGATGTGTTTTAGTTCCTTCCCGTGGAGTGTTCCTTCCTTCAGTCCCTTCCCTAGTTATGGCCCCTATGCTTCTTGGTTTATCCTTCCTGCTCACCTGCTCCTGGCCCCCACAGGTATCTGGTAAGGTCCTTGCACATGTCCTAGTTCCTTCAATGTCTTCCAACCTCTCATTCTGTCCTAGTGTGCTCCCTGTCTTTGTTTTGGCCCCATGTGGGTTTGACAGGACCTCTGCATACAGTTTAGTTTCCATGCTTCCTTCAGACCTGTTGTCTGTGTTTGATGTAGCCATTGCCGATGCTACTTCTGTAATATCTTTGTCTCTGTGCTGTTTCAGATGTCTCAGCTCCTCTTCTAATCTCTCTATCTTGATTTCTGCTGCTGTGGCCTGTTGCTTCCACCTTCTGCATTCTGCTGCTAACCTCTCTTCCATCTTCCTTTCCAGCTCATCTAGTCTCCTTCCCCAGTCTTCCTCCCTTTTTTTGAGCTCTACCTCCCATTCCTCCCTCCCAGATTCGTCCTTGGAGCCCCTTGTCCTCATCCTGGTTAGGGGGAGGGGAATAGATGGTTAGGAGAGGGGATGGATGGTTGTGGGGGAGGGGGAGGATGGTTATTGGAGGGTAGAGATAGTTGGGGGAGGGGGTTAGATGGTTTGGGGGAGAGAGGGGATGGATGGTTATGGGGGAGGGGGAGGATGGTTATTGGAGGGAGGGAGGTAGTTGGGGGGGGAGGTTAGACGGTTTGGGGAGGGGTTAGGTGGTTTGGGGGAGGGGTAGGTGGCTAAGGTGAGGTGGTTAGGGAAGGGGGAGAGGTGGTTAGGGGAGGGGGGGTACGTGTTTGTGTCAAGTGTTTGTGTCAAGTGGTGGAGGGTGTGTGTGTGTGTGTGTGTGTGTGTGTGTGTGTGTGTGTGTGTGTGTGTGTGTGTGTGTGTGTGTGTGTGTGTGTGTGTGTGTGTGTGTGTGTGTGTGTGTGTGTGTGTGTGTGTGTGTGTGTGTGTGTGTGTGTGTGTGTGTGTGTGTGTGTGTGTGTGTGTGTGTGTGTGTGTGTGTGTGTGTGTGTGTGTGTGTGTGTGTGTGTATGTGTGTGTGTGTGTGTGTGTGTGTGTGTGTGTGTGTGTGTGTGTGTGTGTGTGTGTGTGTGTGTGTGTGTGTGTGTGTGTGTGTGTGTGTGTGTGTGTGTGTGTGTGTGTGTGTGTGTGTGTGTGTGTGTGTGTGTGTGTGTGTGTGTGTGTGTGTGTGTGTGTGTGTGTGTGTGTGTGTGTGTGTGTGTTTATGTGTATGTGTGTGTATGTGTGTGTGTGTGTGTATGTGTGTGTGTGTGTGTGTGTGTGTGTGTGTGTGTGTGTGTGTGTGTGTGTGTGTGTGTGTGTGTGTGTGTGTGTGTGTGTGTGTGTGTGTGTGTGAGTGTGTGTCTACCCTTGTGTGTGTGTGCTTGTGTGTGAGGGAGGGAGGGTTAGGGGGGGTAGGTGGTGTGGTTGAAAGATCCGTCGTGTAGGCACAAATTTAGTCTCATTTATCTTTCCCAATTATGCTACTCTCTCCACTTATTGCCCTTTCTGGATTTACGTATTAATTGTTGCTGGTTATTATCATTTTCCTTGTTCACATTGAGAGAGGACTTCCTAGCTTCCTAAGTATTCTTACTGCTAATAACTACCGGTAGTAACACTGCCTGTGTGCGTGTGTGCATGTGTGTGTGTGTGTGTGTGTGTGTGTGTGTGTGTGTGTGAGTGTGAGTGAGTGTCTTGTGCGGTGTAATGACTGCCCGCAACTTCTTGTGACCTGACACAACCCTCCTGGGACCTGACCCTAGCACCGTCTTACAATGTTGCCCTTAAAAGCTTGTCCCACCTACCTTCTCACACTCGTCAACACTATATTCTCTATGTCTATGCTATTTCTATTCTAATTCTGGTAATAGCTTGCAGGAGTGAGTGACCAGTATCAAACAGTATGCAAGGCCAGCCAGGGCCGTCAACATGCAAACCACAAATAGGCGAATAAACTTGCGGTGACAGTTGCCAGCTGCTGATGACGAAGTCGTCGTCGTAGGCCTTAAATCCCTATTTTGGAGATCCTTCACCCGTGATGATTATAACCATATATTCTCATACATCCCGCTTCCTCACGCGATTTCACTCTTCACTGATGATAGTATACACTTCACATTATATACACTTCACTTTATATGTATAATGGCACACAACTTGTCGTGACGTCACTTCTTCAGGCCTACCGCTACCAATGTGGCAACAGCGCCTAAGACCCCCAACGGTTTGCGCTTTGAAATATTATGATTTCAGCTTTCCTCTCACTTTCTTTAACTAATAACTTTAATTATCACTCGTAGTATTGTTCACTGACGTTCCACTACCACTGATTACTGCTAGCTGTTATTGCACGCCATACAACGCTAAGGATCTCGGAGCCTTGTTACCCACGTCTTCACCCCACGGACCCACGCTACTGTGTCTCACGTGATTGACCAGGAGTGGGTTCCTAACTGGTGCTGCATACTCCAATATGGTCTTGTCGTACACGATATACAGAGTCCTGAACGACTCCTTATTGAGATATTGGAATGCTATTCTTAGGTTGTATATGTCGTTATCATATGCCCTCCCCATCTCTCCTGGACCTACACTGGACCTCATATTCACTAATAATGATGATCTGATACGAAATATTACCAAATCAGAAACAATATACTCAGATCACAACATAATAGAGGTTCAAACATTTATACACGGGGCCCCAGACAAACAAAATGTGATCAGTCACGAGGGAGCCTTCACCAAATTCAACTTCAATAACAAAATCAAAAGGTGGAACCAGTTCATCCAAGTTCTAAATTATATGAACTGGGAAGATATCCTAAGCAACACGGATCCAAATCTATGTCTAAAAAAAATTGACTCTGTTTCACTTGAGGTTTGCTCAAGGCATATTCCGTTAAGGAAATGGAAGAGAAAATGTAAACTAGAAAGAGAGAATCACAGATCACAGATCAGCTAAAAGAATCACAGATCAGCTAAAAGATGCCGATAGCGTCAACATCCCAATTCATAAAAATCTTTGAAAGGGTTCTAAGAAGCACGATCGCCACTCATCTAGATAGAGTAAAGTCTAAGGTGGCTACTTTGAAAAGCTCTGTTCCACAAGGCACAGTACTCGCTCACATCCTGTTCTGCATCCTCACATCTGACATAGACAGGGATGTAAGCCACAGCATCGTGTCTTCCTTTGCAGATGACACCCGAATTTTCATGACAGTGTTCTCCATTGAAGACACTGCAAGACTCCAGGTGGATATCAACCAGATCTTTAAATGGGCTGCAGAAAATAATATTGGAGTTTAAAACAAATTCCAACTAAACAATGGAGCGAGAAATTAATGTAAAAGATCTGGGAGTGATAATGTCATTGGATCTCACTTTCAAAGATCTCAACATTGTATCAATCGCATCTGCTAGAAAAATGACAGGAAGGATAATGAGATCCTTCAAAACTATGGATGCCAAGCCCATGATGACACTCTTTAGGTCACTTGTTCTATCTAGGCTGGAATATTGCTGCACACTAACAGCACCTTTCAAGGCAGGTGAAACTGCTGACCTAGAAAATGTACAGAGAACATTCACGGCACCTACAAGTGCGATAAAACAGCTAAATTGCTGGGAACGGTTGAAGTTCCTAAACCTGTACTCCCTGGAACGTAGGCGGGAAAGATACATGATTATATACACTTTGAAAATCCTAGAGGGATTAGTACCAAATTTGGACAAGAAAATTACTCCATATGATAGGAAAAGACTCGGCAGACAATGCAACATCCCTTCAATGAAAAGCAGGGGAGCCACTAGCACGATAAGTGAAAACACAATAATGTCAGGGGCCCAAGACTGTTCATCTGCCTCCAAGCATACATAAGGGGAATTACCAATAGACCACTGAATGTCGTCAAGATGGCACTGGACAGGCATCTAAAGTCAGTACCTGACCAGTAGGGCTGTGGGTCTTACGTCGACTTTTGTGCAGCCAACAGTAACAGCTTTGTTGATCAGACCCTGATCCACCATGAGGCCTGGTCACAAACCCGGCCACAAGAGCGTGGACCCCCGAAACTCTCTTCAGGTATACTCCAAGTATACATCAGGTTCCTCCCTCACAACACATCATATTCCTCCCTCACCACACATCATGTTCCTCACCACACATCATATTCCCTCCCTCACCACACATCATGTTCCCTCCCTCACCACACATCATGTTCCCTCTCTCACCACATATCATGTTCCCTCCCTCACCACACATCATATTCCCTCCCTCACCACACATCATGTTCCCTCCCTGACCACACATCATGTTCCCTCCCTCACCACATGTCAGTATAGTTGCTGAATCCCCTTATATGTGTTGTATAGCATATCATAGTACCATCCATGTGTTTATATAGAAGACCCCTTAGGCCGAGTGACTGTTTGTGTGACGTCACGGGATGCGCATGTGTACGTTCGTACCTCTGCCTCCCTCTCAGTCGGCAGATAGACATCCAGGCAGTGACACGGCAGGCTGGGCTCCATCTCCCATCATAGACAATATATATCGTTACCATCCAACTAGTGTGTCTACCTTCAACCCTCAAATCTCCTTTTAAGAACCCCTACGACACACACATCATATTCCCTCCCTCACCACACATCATGTTCCCTCCCTCACCACACATCATATTCCCTCCCTCACCACACATCATATTTCCTCCCTCACCACACATCATGTTCCCTCCCTCACCTCACATCATGTTCCCTCCCTCACCTCACATCATGTTCCCTCCCTCACCACACATCATGTTTCCTCCTTCACCACACATCATATTCCCTCCCTCACCACACATCATATTTCCTCCCTCACCACACATCATGTTCCCTCCCTCACCTCACATCATGTTCCCTCCCTCACCACACATAATATTCCCTCCCTCACCACACATCATATTTCCTCCCTCACCACACATCATGTTCCCTCCCTCACCACACATCATATTTCCTCCCTCACCACACATCATGTTCCTCCCTCACCACACACCATGTTTCCCCCCTCACCACACATCATGTTCCCTCCCTCACCACACATCATGTTTCCTCCCTCACCACACATCATGTTTCCTCCCTCACCACACATCATATTCCCTCCCTCACCACACATCATGTTTCGTCCCTCACCACACATCATGTTCCCTCCCTCACCACACATCATGTTTCCTCCCTCACCACACATCATGTTCCCTCCCTCACCACACATCATGTTCCCTCCCTCACCACACATCATGTTCCCTCCCTCACCACACATCATATTCCCTCCCTCACCACACATCATGTTCCCTCCCTCACCACACATCATGTTCCCTCCCTCACAATACATCATGTTCCCTCCCTCACCACACATCATGTTCCCTCCCTCACCACACATCATATTCCCTCCCTCACCACACATCATGTTCCCTCCCTCACCACACATCATGTTCCCTCCCTCACCACACATCATATTCCCTCCCTCACCACACATCATGTTCCCTCCCTCACCACACATCATGTTTCCTCCCTTACCACACATCATGTTCCTCCCTCACCACACATCATGTTCCCTCCCTCACAACACATCATGTTTCCTCCCTCACCACACATCATGTTTCCCCCCTCACCACACATCATGTTCCCTCCCTCACCACACATCATGTTCCCTCCCTCACCACACATCATGTTCCCTCCCTCACCACACATCATGTTCCCTCCCTCACCACACATCATGTTTCCTCCCTCACCACACATCATGTTTCCCTCCCTCACCACACATCATGTTCCCTCCCTCACCACACATCATGTTCCCTCCCTCACCACACATCATGTTCCCTCCCTCACCACACATCATGTTCCCTCCCTCACCACACATCATGTTCCCTCCCTCACCACACATCATGTTCCCTCCCTCACCACACATCATGTTCCCTCCCTCACCACACATCATGTTTCCCCCCTCACCACACATCATGTTTCCTCCCTCACCACACATCATGTTTCCCCCCTCACCACACATCATGTTCCCTCCCTCACCACACATCATGTTTCCTCCCTCACCACACATCATGTTTCCCCCCTCACCACACATCATGTTTCCCCCCTCACCACACATCATGTTCCCTCCCTCACCACACATCATGTTCCCTCCCTCACCACACATCATGTTCCCTCCCTCACCACACATCATGTTCCCTCCCTCACCACACATCATGTTCCTCCCTCACCACACATCATATTCCCTCCCTCACCACACATCATATTTCCTCCCTCACCACACATCATGTTCCCTCCCTCACCACACATCATGTTTCCTCCCTCACCACACATCATGTTTCCCCCCTCACCACACATCATGTTCCCTCCCTCACCACACATCATGTTCCCTCCCTCACCTCTGGAAATATAAACACTAAAGCAGCATAATGTTACCCTTTATTGACAATGTTTAGCCCAAGCAGTGGGCTTTATCAAGTCACAAACAAATCTACCTGGGTGAAAGATACGTGAGTATTTATAGGATGGCGTTAGGTGGAGAATGCTGGGTCAGGTGGAGAATGCTGCACGTGAGTCTTCCGAGAAGGGTGATAGCGTCTAGAACCTTGGGTAGCTTTAAAAAGAGATTGGATAAGTATATAAGGAGACTTTCTGCAGTGTTCCTCCATTCTCATGTTCTTATGTGGGATAGAGATGAAGAAGTTTCTTGGCAAGGGGTTCAGCTATGTTATAGAAGCCGTTGTTCTGGTTGAAGTTGTTGGATATACAGATAAGTGATGATTCCAGGATTCTTCGGTATTGAGTGTTGTCTTCTCTGGCGATAAGTCTTGCGTTTCTGTAGTTGATTAAATGGTTGTGTGAATTTCGGTGTTGAACACAGGCATTCCTTGGATCGTCAGATCTGCCTGCGTACTGGTGTTCTGAAATACGTGTTTGGAGGTCTCTGGATGTTTCGCCCACGTATAATTTGCTGCAGTAATTGCAAGGTATTATTGTGTATACCCCTGCAGAGGACTGAAGCTTGTCCTGTCTATTACTGGTAATGTCCTTGATGGTGGTGGATGTGGAGGTAGATACTTGGAATGAGGTATTGGAAAAGATGTTGGAAACGTGTTTGGCAATGGAGTTGGTGGGGAGGACTATGTATCTCTTCTCGGCAGTGTCTTCTCTGGGTGTGTTAGAGATGTTTTATGCCCGTCGTCTGCAGTCTATGATGAAATGACGAGGATAGTGGAGTTTAGAAAATACTTGTTCAGTCAGAGCGCATTCTTCATGGAACTCATTGTTGCGGATTCTGAGTGCGCGCAGGAAAAAGCTTATAATTACACCACGTTTAGTTTTGGTGTCGTGGTGAGAGTAGAAGTGGAGAAGATCGTGCTGGATGGTAGGTTTTCGATAGACTTTAAAACGAAGTTCATGGTCAGCTTTGCAGAGAAGAACATCAAGGAAAGGAAAAGTGTTGTTGACTTCTTCTTCTAGTGTGAATTGGACTGAGGGCTCGACCTGGTTGAGCTTGTGTTGGAGAGCTTGAACATTGAGGTGTCTTGGAGTTATGATGAGAATGTTTGAGATGGCTGCTGAGATGATGCCTTGAAGATAACCTTTTTGGAAGTCGGCGTCATTGTGTCTGTAGTTTTTGGCGATGAAATTGAGGTCTTGTTTTGGTTTCGTAATTCCTGTTGTGAATTTGAGGCCTAAGCTGAGGGCTTCAGTTTCTGTGGTTGACAGTGGACGAGATGAAAGATTTTGAATAATGTCAGGTCTTCCTCAAGTTTTCCAATGACTATTATCGCAGAGAGTTTGTAGTTTTCTAGTAACTCTAATCTGTTGAACATTCGCTGCGGTAACTCTACTGTGAATGATTTCGGCGGTTCATGTTGCCCCGGAGTGTTGTGCCTAGTGTTCGGGCTTGTAGAAAAGCTTCCTTTGTAGCATTGTTTAAGTCATCTGCACACTCTTCAAGGTAGGTCCGAGCTGTAGCGAAGAAAGGAGGTTTGATGTTGGCAATTTGAGGAGGAGTAGATCTTGGTAAGACCATTTCTTGGATACAGTCACGAAGAAAATTGTGTCTGTTGCGGAGTGAGTAAGCTTTTAGAAGGAGGTCCAGGTATTCTCTGTTTGAAGGATTTATTTCTACTGCAGTGTTTGACACGATGGAAATAAATGGTATAAAATACCGACATAATGGAAATATAAACACATGAAGTATAATGTGATCCTTTGCTGACAACGTTTCGCCCACACAGTGGGCTTTTTCAAGTCACAAACAGATCTACATGGGGTGGAAGTTACGCGAGTATTTATAGTCAGGAACAACAAACTTTCCAGTCTTGACATAACTTCCCTATTCACCAAAGCACCTACTACAAAAGCCATCGATCTCTTGCGCAGGAAAATTGACGATTCACTTGATCTTCCTATTCCAGCCAGCGATTTCATCGACCTTGTTGAGCTATGTGTTGGCTTTACGCGTTTCTCTTTCGAAATTCACCTCTTTCTGCAGATTTTTGGACTACCCATGGGTTCGTCAATCAGTGCGGTCCTGGCGAACCTATACATGGAATATCTAGAAGCCGAACGTTTCTCCACCATTATTCCTTCGTCCGTCACCTGGCACCGTTATGTTAACGACATTCTCCTCATAACTCCTAGACGCTTCAACGTTCAAGCTCTCCAAGACAAGCTCAACCAGGTCGAGCCCTTAATCCAGTTCACACTTGAAGAAGAAGTCGACAACACTCTTCCTTTCCTTGATGTTCTCTGCAAAGCTGACCAAGAACGTCGTTTTAAAGTCTATCGAAAACCAACAAACCAAAACGATGCTCTCCACTTATACTCTCACCACGACACCAAAACTAAACGTGGTGTAATTATAGGCTTCTTCCTGCGTGCACTCAGAATCTGCAGCAATGAGTTCCTTGAGGAAGAATGTACTATAATTGAACAAGTATTTTCTAAACTCCACTATCCTCGTCACTTCATCAGAGACTGCAGACGACGGGCATTAAACATCTTCAACACACCCAGAGAAGACACTGCCGAGAAGAGATATATAGTCCTCCCCACCAACTCCATTGCAAAACACGTTTCCAACATCTTTTCCAATACATCATTCCAAGTATCTACCTCTACAACCACGACCATCAACGACATTACCAGTAATAGGCAGGACAAGCTTCCATCCTCTGCAGGGATATACATAATCCCTTGTAATGACTGTAGCAAATTATACGTGGGCGAAACATCAAGGAACCTCCAAACACGTATTTCAGAACACCAATACGCAAGCAGGTGTGACGATACAAGGAATGCCTGTGTACAACACCGTAATTCACACAACCATTTAATAAACTACAGAAACTCAAGACTTATCGACACAGAAGACAACACTCAATACCGAAGAATCCTGGAATCATCGCTTATCTCTATATCCGACAACTTCAACCAGAATAATGGCTTCTATAACGTAGCTGAACCACTTGCCAAGAAACTTCTTCATCGCTATCCCACATAACAGCAAAGGAATGGAAGAACACTGCAGAGGGTCTGCTCACAAACTTATCCAATCTTCCTTCCAAACTACCCAAGATTTTAGACTTTATAACCCCACTCAGTACATCATCAGATACAGTATTCTCCACCTGACCTCAACATTCTGAACCTGACTATAAATACTCGCATACCTTCCAGCCCAGGTAGATATGTTTGTGACTTGAAAAAGCTCACTGTGTTGGCGAGACGTTGTCAATACAGGATCAAACCATACCCCCGGCCGGGATTGAACCCGCGGTTATAGAGTCTCAAAACTCCAGCCCGTCGCGCTTATATTTCCATTGTGTCAGTATTTTATACCATTTATTTCCAGTACTTAGGAGTCATGATCTAAGGAGTAAGAAGGAGTAATGCCTCATGGCTTATTAACTCTTCATAATGTGCAATTATAGACTTTTTATTATTATTCTTGAGACAAAGTGTGAGATTTAACACAGTAGAGAGAGACAGAGAGAGAGTCTTTATACGTGAGTGTAATGTATATGCTCATCGAAGGGATTTAATATGCATAAGAGAAAATAAGTTTTAATACACGTGGAGTGTACATGATGGATTGTGAGGTGTAGAATACCAATGGACTTGAGTATACACGTGAGTGTGGAATTAGTCACACAAACCGCTTATTTCTGCTGGGATTTTTATTCTTTTTGCTAAAGCAGTAAGCCTATTCTGGTCTTCCAAAATTAAAACTATTGATTCAAGATAATATATTCTCGTTATATCAGACCCTAAAATCATATTTTGGGGTCATATTATCATGTTAATAGTTCCCAGTGTGCACTTGATAAACATATTGAATATTTTCATAAGCACAGTTATCTACTACCTAAATGACTCACGAAACTGTAATGACACGATTGCAAACAAACCATACCACGGGTGGGGTTAGAACCCGCGATCAGAGTCATAAATCTCCAGACCGACGCGTTAGCCACTGGGCCAGCTGGCTACAATAAGATTCATCCAATTAGGTATATTTATAACGCGTCGGTCTGGAGTTTAATGACTCTCTGATCGCGGGTTCTAACCCCTCCCGTGGTATGGTTTATCTACTACCTACATCGAATTTGTCTCTTCCTGCTTAAACTGGAGAGAAAATAACCTATTCTTAACTGATTTTCTCACATCGTACCATTTCAAAATACAGGAACAAAATAAAGGAATCAGAATAGTTGAGGAAAAGATAAATCATGAGTGGAATAACATAAATGTGGGAGATGCTGTATTTTTTCCGGTTAGATTTAATCATAGGTATAATTTTTTAACATACTGAGAAGTTGGTTTAGAAAGACACGTAAGCAAACACTATAATATATTTATTAGAAAACGTTTCGGTCCTGGGACCTTGATCACTTAGAAGTGATCAAGGTCCCAGGACCGAAACGTTTTCTAATAAATATGCTATAGTGTTTGCTTACGTGTCTTTCTAAACCAACTTGTCGGTGTGTGTAAGAAAGGTATAAAATACCGACAATATTCTCCTCCACCACGATGCTGTGAACACTAACTCCAAGGCCGAGGGACTGATTACCTCATCTTTTGTATATAGTTCTACTGTCTTCCTATAATGTCCTAGAATCTGTATTGATAAAGCCACTGGATGGCGAAACGTCTACAATAAAGATATCCAGATGTTGCACATGTGTCTTAACTTTCAACTTGTCGGTATTTATTACCAAGGTTTATACCATACTGAGAAGTGTAGCCTGGACAGTTTTGACAACTTTGATTCTCTGTTAACATTGGTGATTCATGTACAATTCATATACAGAACAAATTACATAAGAATTAGTAGTGGTACAGAGAATTCGTCTATGTACTATATTATATTTTCATTATAATAACATTATAATCTCAATATTATACAAATTATACAACCTTCAGTACATGAAAAGTAGTGACACGAAAATTTACTAAAGGACCACAGGATTCGCCTTGTATTTTATCAGTTTTTATCAGCTTGTAATAAAGTTGGTAGAATTACCGACAATATGTAAAGTAAAAGGACACAAGTGCAACTAATGTGACATTTATTGTGGCAACGTTTCGCTCTCCAGGAGCTTTATCAAGCCATTACAAACAATACATGGACACAGAGGGTATATAAAGGCTCAGTGTGAGGTGAATACTAGTGAGGTAACATTTCGGTGTTTACTAGTGGTAGTAGTAGTGGTAGTAGTGGTAGTGACAAAAGTAATACCACTACTACTACTACTACTACTACTACCACTAGTAAACACCGAAATGGTACCTCACTAGTATTCACCTCACTCTGAGCCTTTATATACTCTCTGTGTCCATGTATTGTTTGTAATGGCTTGATAAAGCTCCTGGAGAGCGAAACGTTGCCACAATAAATGTCACATTAGTTGCACTTGTGTCCTTTTACTTTACATTTTATCAGCTTATTACAATCTCAACGGGATACTATTAAACACGTTGTAATGGATGGATTTTTTTTTTATTCAGGTACAGTTTGAGCATCTGATGAACGGCGGCATTGTTGGTGGACTGATCAACGAGGCTCTGAGTGTAGAGCTGCCCAGAGTTCTGGGTGTAGTGGAGAGCTATGTGCTGCCACCGCTTATTGACCTCCTGGTGAACCGCACCAATGACTACCTTCACCAGTTTCCCATCATCCCAGACTTCAACATAACATTATGGTCTTAGTTTATAAACAGTCTGTATGATTTACTGTGGGGAAAAAATATGTACCCATAAAATGAATGATATATTTTGGAGGTCAAAATTCATCTTCTTGCTGACGTCCTTATTATATATTACTAAATCTTCATAATAACCAATACTCATTTATTGCTCAATATGTTCTACTTACTCTCATTGTTATAATTATTAGTAATACTTGACGCAATGCGTCATTTTACTCGGAATTACCAACTTGCTGTGTATCAGCTATTATACATATATACTAGTATACATACATATATACATATATACTAGTATACATATATACTATTATTGCGCAAAATGATTCATATAAAGAATAAAGAAAAGACACAGTGGATAAGCAAGCTTTTATTGTTGTTCACAATTTACGTAAACGACATAGATGAGGGAATAAATAGCGACATAAGCAAATTTGCTGATGACACCAAAATAGGCCGTCCAATTCATTCTAATGAGGACACTAGAGCAATCCAGGATGATTTGAATAGACTGATGCAATGGTCGGAGAAGTGGCAGATGTAGTTTAATATTGACAAATGCAAAGTTCTAAATGCTGGACAGGTAAATAACCATGCCACATATAAACTAAATAATGTAGATCTTAATACTACTGATTGCGAAAAGGATTTAGGAGTTCTGGTTAGCAGTAATCTAAAACCAAGACAACAGTGCATTAGTGTTCGCAATAAAGCTAACAGAATTCTTGGCTTCATATCTAGTAGTATAAATAATAGAAGTCCTTAGGTTGTTCTTCAACTCTATATATCCTTGGTTAGGCCTCATTTAGACTATGCTGCTCAGTTCTGGTCACCGTATTACAGAATGAACATAAATGCTCTGGAAAACGTACAGAGGAGGATGACAAAGATGATCCCATATATCAGAAATCTTCCCCATGAGGATACACCGAGGACCCTGAATCTGCACTCTCTAGAAAGGCGTAGAATTAGGGGGGATGTGATCGAGGCGTATAAATGGAAAACAGGAATAAATAAAGGGAATGTAAATAGCGTGCTGAAAATATCCAGCCAAGACAGGACTCGCAGCAATGGTTTCAAGTTGGAAAAATTTAGATTCAGGAAGGATGTAGGAAAGCACTGGTTTGGTAATAGAGTTGTGTAGTTTTAAAAATAGATTAGGTAAATACATGAGTGGGTATGAGTTGGACCTGACTAGCTTGTGCTGCTGGGCCAGGTGACGTGCTCCTTTCTTGAGTGGAGGTGACCAGACTGGGTGGGTCGTTTGGCTAATCCGGGGGAGGAATGGACCTGCTCCGCATGGGTCAGCAGGCCTGTTGCAGTGTTCCTTCCTTCTTTCTTATAAAAACATTAAAAAGCAGGAATACTGCAGCAGGCCTCTTGGCCCATACTAGGCAGGTCCTTTACAATTCATCCCACTAACAAAACATTTGCCCAACCTAAATTTCAATGCTACCCAAGAAATAAGCTCTGATAACTCTATCCACTCATTTGAAAGTCCCACTCAAATCCAACCCTTCCCACTCGTAAATTTATCCAACCTAAATTTGAAGCTACCTAAAGTCCTAGCCTCAATAACCCAACTAGGTAGACAGTTCCACTCATCAACTACCCTATTTCCAAACCAATACTTTCCTATGTCCTTTCTAAATTTAAACTTGTCTAATTTAAATCCATTACTGCAAGTTCTCTCTTGGAGAGATATCCTTAAGACGAAGAATTGAGACACTTATGCAACACATGGGAATCTTTATTGAAGAAACGTTTCGCCACACAGTGGCTTCATCAGTCCAATACAAAGTAGAAATGGGTAAGGAGAGTAGAAGTGTGATGAATGGTTTTGAAAACCGACAAGTTGAAGAATTGAGACACTTATGCAACACATGGGAATCTTTATTGAAGAAACGTTTCGCCACACAGTGGCTTCATCAGTCCAATACAAAGTAGAAATGGGTAAGGAGAGTAGAGTACAAAGACTTCAACGCTTGTGATGAATGGTTTGAAAAACCGACAAGTTGAAGATTGAGACACTTATGCAGCATATGGGAATCATTATTCAGGAAGGCGTAAGGAGAGGAGGAGAATGAGGTAATCAGTCCCTCAACCTGATGGACTGAACACATCGACTCCAGGTTGAGGGACTGATTACCTCATTCTCCTCCTCTCCTTACGCCTTCCTCTTTGTATTGGACTGATGAAGCCACTGTGTGGCGAAACGTTTCCTGAATAAAGATTCCCATATGCTGCATAAGTGTCTCAATCTTCAACTTCAACGCTTGCCCAAACCTTTGGACGATGACCTACTTACATTAGTGGCAGGTCCCACTAAGATCCCGCCTCCTCCTGCTTCAACTCATCTCACCGCAGTATATAAGCCACCTCTCTGGCCCTATGCTGCACTTACTACAAGAGTGATGGACTGAACACATCGAATCCAGGTTGAGGGACTGATTACCTCATACTTCTACTCTCCTTACCCATTTCTACTTTGTATTGGACTGATGAAGCCACTGTGTGGCGAAACGTTTCTTCAATAAAGATTCCCATGTGTTGCATAAGTGTCTCAATTCTTCAAATTATTTAACTTATAAGTGCTAGGGTTATGGACACTCCCGAGTTTCAGAACCTTGCATTTATCTACATTGAACTGCATCTGCCACTTTGCTGACCAGGTATTGAGTTTGTCTAAATCCCCTTGAAATTCCCTGATATCTACGTTTGAATCAATTATCCTACCTATCTTTGTGTCATCGGCGAATTTGCTCATTTCACTAGTAATTCCCTCATCAAGATCATTGATGTATATTATAAACAACAACGGGCCCAAGACTGATCCCTGTGGAACGCCACTTGTTACAGATCCCCACTAGGATTTAACCCCATTTATAGACACTCTCTGCTTCCTGTCTGTGAGCCATGACTCGATCCACGAGAGCACTTTTCCCCCAATGACATGAGCTGCTACTTTCTTCAACAGTCTTTGGTGCGGAACTCTATCAAATGCCTTACTAAAATCTAAGTAAATAATATCAAATTCTTTATCGTGGTCAACAGCCTCAAAAGCTTTACTGAAGACATTCGCTGCCTGACCACGGTAGAGTGCGGTTGTGCTCTGCACCCCTCTGCTGTTTGTAGGCGAGCTCCCTTGTCAGTTACCTGGCTGCAGTGGTGTGAAGTGGTGCTGTCACGCCTCTGCTAACAACATAGGTGCACTGTGATTGTCAAGATGGCGGTTAGTCTGAGACGCCGGATAAATACTGTAGGCATTGAGCTACTTAAAGGAACGATAACGCCTAGTTCTGCGCAAGTCTTATTGCCAAAGATCATCTGGGAGACATATGGCATACAAGATAGTGACTTGTATGGTGTAGCATTGAACGGAGGCCAAAGAATTTTCGTCAAACTGCTATCAGCAACGGTTTATGAATCGTTAGTCACCAGGTTTCAGGACGTAAGTCTTAACGTCACACCAGCTGTCAGTGTAAGAATGATAGATGTTTCACGGCATTATACGTGGATCAAGTTACGCAACGTTCCCTTTGAGGCGGACGAGGCGGATATAAGGAAAGTTTTTGAGACGTATGGGACGGTGCATTATGCTCAACATGGTACGTGGGCGGCAGGAGCCTATGCTGGTTTTCCAGAGGGTTCTTTCAACCTCAAAATGACTTTGAGGCACCCAATACCGTCCTATGTGTATCTACAAGATTTCAGGACGCAGGTAATGGTAATGTACCCAGGACAACGACGTACATGCCGCCTATGTGGTGAGTATGATCACATAGCGGCGACCTGTGACAAGCGAAGACGTGTGCCTGGACCTGTGGTGGACGTCGCAGCCCCTGCTTCAAAGGTGGCAGGTGAGGAACAAACATCGGATGGAGGGCGTGGTGTTTTGTGGAGCGAGATAGTGGATCGGGCACACAGGACTGGCGGTGAGTTGGAGTCCCGCCCCCAGCTGCCTGATCAGGTGTCGTCTCCTGTGGATAAGGAGGAGCAGCAATTACAGGAGAAGGTTCTTGAGATTGAGGAGGAATTGGTGGAGGTGTTGAAGACTTTGTCACCGCCAGAGAGGGACGTTACATCTGAGCGTGGTGTCATCGGAGAGTCGTCGCTTCCAGAAAGTCGGAGACATGATAATTTGGGACGCGATGATGGTTTGGAGTCGTCCATTGAATCATTAAACCATTCTCAGGTGGAGGTGGAGGTTCATCGAGAGGCAACATCTGACCAAGACATGTGTAACATGACTGTCACGAGAAAGAGGGCGGCTACATCAGATTCTGATGACGTCCTTACGCCTGCACAAAGGCCTGGGAAACAGACTGAGGTGAAGTGTGAAGGTAGTGGTGTAGGTGGTGGTAGCCATGATAGGAGGCACCGGAAGAAGGGGGGAGGGAAAGAGAGCACTCTGAAGGTGTCAAACTTAAATTCAAGCTCTGGAGTTGTAAAGAGTGATGAGAGGAAGCAGGGGTGGAAACTTTAATAGGCCTTAGGTGTATGTCTGTAAATGTTAATGGGTTATGTAGCGGTATGAAGAGAGATTGGTTTCGTAATTTCCTGAATAAATCTAGAGTGGATGTTGTGTTCCTGCAGGAGCACAATTTTAAAGAGGGTAGGGTGTTGGAGGTGGCAGGATTTCGAGTAGTTACCCTGCCATCTCCCCGTCTAAAAGGTGGTGTGGGAATTTTAATAAGGGAGACGAGCCCGTTTGTTTTGCAGAGAAGCGAGGGAGGAGGGGGAGGGAGGGTGTTGCGTGTGGATGGGTGGTGGATGGGTAAGCGTGTGTCTTTTGTGAGTGTGTATGCGCCGGCAGAAAATAACATAAAGGTAAAGAATGATTTTGTGTGTGAGGATCTTGTGTTTTTCTTAAGTGCACTGCCAGAGGTGGCAATAGTTGGTGGGGACTGGAATAGTGTAATCAGGGTGGCTGATGTGGACCCAAAAGGGGCTGGATATATGTCTGTGGCTCTTAGGGATTTATTAAGGGATGTTAGGTTACGTGATGCCTTTGGGGGGGCGGTGTGGGAGACTGAATATACGTTTGTTAGGAGTGGATATGCTGCGAGACTAGATAGAGTGTACCTTTCTCAGGGAGTGGATGTGAAATCTTTCAGTACTGTTGAGGCTACAATGTCAGATCATAGGGCAGTGGTGGTGGAGGTTGGGTGGGGGACGCTCGCGGACATATATAGAAGTTATTGGAAATTAAATATAAGTGTGTTAGGTGATGAGGAGGGGTTGGAGGGGTTTTCAGTCCTATGGAGGGAGCTTAGTGTGGAAGAACAGGGAGTGGATGACATTGTGACATGGTGGGATAGTGTTGCAAAGGAAAGGATTAGAAAGTTTTATGTGAGAGAAGGAAAACGTATTAATAATTTAAAATATGGACTGGCTAACTATTTAGAGGATAGGTTAAGAGGTTGCTATGGGCGGGGGGTGGGTGGGAATAATTTTCCTATGGATGAAATAGCTGAAATAAAGGGGAGGTTGAGGGTGTTGCAAAATGAAAGGTTTCAAGCTGTAAGGGTGCAGGCAGGGGTGGAAGAAGTGCTTTGGGGCGACAAGCCGTCAGCGTGTGTTTTGCGGCATCAAAAGCAAAGGCAGGCGGTGACAGCTATCCCATGTTTAGAGGTAACGGAGATGGTTGGGAATTATAGAGCAGGGCAGGAGATACGAACCACGAAGGGGATGTGTGCGTATGCGGAGGCTTGGTACGAGAAGTACTGGAACAGTGGGGGGGTGGGTGACGTGGCGTTGGACAAGGTGTGTACGTATGTGACGTGTAATTTAGGAAATAGTGATAGAAAGGCTTTAGGTGGGACTATTACGGCAGAGGAAATAGAGAATGCGTTAAGGGGAATGAGGAAGGGGAAAGCTCCCGGTATTGACGGTCTCCCGGTAGAATTTTATTTACAACATTGGACGTTAATAAAGGGATTTATAGTTAGGTTATTTAATCGTATGAAGGAGAAGGGTAAGTTGGGGGAGAAGCAGGTAACAGCAGTTGTAGTGTTGGTCCCGAAGGTCAAGGGGCAGCCCACCCTTCGGGAGTACCGAGCCATATCACTGATGTGTGCAGACTATAAGGTGTTTGCAAAAATTTTAGGTAATAGGTTCAAATGTGTTGTGGGGAGGGTGGTGTCAAAATCTCAGTTTGGGTTGCCGGGAAGGTCGATGATTGAAGGACATGGGATACTGAGAAGTTTTGTGGAAGCTAAGGGTGGGGGTGGAGGGGCGGCTTTGTTGGCTCTAGATTGGCAGGGAGCATATGATAGAGTGGAAAGGGGAGCTTTGCAGGTTATACTTAGGAGACAGGGTTTTGGGGAGGAAATAGTCGAGTGGGTAAATACGTTGTACAAGGGGGCGAAAATGAGGATACAGATTAATGGGTGTATGGGGAGGGAAATTGCAATGGGTAGAGGCCTTAGACAGGGATGCCCCATGTCCCAAATATTGTTTGCGTGTTTCCAGGACCCCTTTTATAGAATGGTTGACCGTAGCTTATGTACGCCATGTGAGGGAAGTGTGGGGGGTGGGAGGGCCTGGCCGGGTTTAATTGGATATGTTGACGACACCACTGTTCTCATTCGTGAAGGGATGTCAATGGGAGTGTTGGACGAGGTTGTGCAATTATTTGGAAGTGCCACGGGTATGCAGGTAAATAGTGCGAAGTCAAGGTGCATGGGGTTGGGTTCTTGGGTGGGGGGTGTGGGGGGGAGATGTAATGTTGTTAAAGAATGGGCGGTGTCTTTAAAGATTTGTGGTATTATTTATAAGGATGACATGGTTGCGGCGCGGGAGGAAAACTCGGATAGGTTATTGGAAAGGATCGTGGGGCGTCTAGGTGTTCTGAGACCCCAGCACCTAACTCTTATACAGCGAGTGATAGTCGTAAACATTTTATTGTATAGTAAGGTTTGGCATGTTGCAGCTGTGTTCCCAATTACAGGGACAGCGATTGCGGGGATTCTAAGACGGGTGTACAAATTTTTGTGGGGTTCACGTTGTGATTGGTTACGGAGGGAAGTTGTAATGTTACCTGTAAGTCAGGGTGGGTTGGGGTTGATGGATTTGAGACGGAGGGCTAAATGTGTGTTTATTAAATGGGAAGTGTTGTGTGAGGGTGTGAACGCGGGGCAGTTGGGAAGGATACACGACAGGCTGGGTATGTGGTATCGAGGAATGGAGTTGAGGGAATGTGAAATCGTTTTGAGGGCTGTGATGTTGGTTAGGGAACTGAGAAAGGTTCGTATAAGCATTTTGTGTAGGTTACTTGTAGGTAGGTGCGTTGTCCCAGTTGAGGGTTTGTTCCCCATGTATGCGTGGAAGAGTATTTGGTTTAGATTTAGTAAAATGAAGTTAAACCCTCGGGCGCGTGAGGTGATGTTTCGTTTTCTGCATGGGATCCTTCCGTCTGGTGAGATACTACGAAACAGACAGGTTGTAGAGGGTGGGGGGTGTGGTATCTGTGGAGGGGATGAGACAGCGTTCCATGTAGTTTACTTTTGTGAAGGGCTAGAGGAGGTTAGGTGCTGGTTAAGTAGGTTGGTACAGAGGGTGGGGGGCCGTGGGGTGTCGGTTTTGCGTGCTTTAAGTCTAGATATGGGTGGGTTAGACGAGGGTGTCATAAGAGCTTTAGATTATATCATGGTAGATTATATATATATGTCGTGGGTGATGAGGGGGAGAGGGGATAGTGAAGAGCGAAGGAAGGTTCTTGCGGTAACGTTCTATCGTACGATGTGTCGTAACAGAGATTTGTATGGGAGGAGGAGGGATCAGGCTTTCTCAGAGGGGTATAGAATGCTAACGTTAGGGATTCTCATAAATCTGTGATTGATAATGAGTGAGTTAAGGGGTTTTCATAGGTGGGAGGGAGTCAGAGGGTTACAGCGGGCTCACCTCCTTTGGGAAGGGGGGTCGTGAGAGTGTTAGTTACGATTTATTATTTTAAGATTAGATTAGTATTTCTGGGTTTATAGTCAGTGGGTGAGTGAGTGTAATGCCACAAGACGGGCAGAAAGCAGCAACTTCACTCTGGCTGTACCCTTCTCCAGAACATCACTCCATCTGAGATCATACATACCCAGGATGACTCGAGTATGGAACACATTCGTACAGCATAATGATGTCAACGAGATAAAGTCAGTTGATCAAATGAAAATGCTGGCCCACAGATGGCTCCAACTTCATCCTGTTCCCTACTTGTATGTCTCATAACAATAAAAATGCTTTCAAATTAGCTGATGTACGTAACAGCTCTTAGCTTGTCAATAATGTTAGGAATCCTTAACCTTTAAATAGCTTGTCAATGAAGCTAGGGATCCTTAACCTTGTCAAACCCTGAGTAAAAAAAAAAAAAAAAAAAAAAAAAAACAGGTGGTTATCATATAGTTAGTTGTCGGGGTGGATCAGGGAGATGTTTTCTAACTGTAGTTTTGAAAGTGATGAATGTGTCTGCAGTTCTAGAGTTTTCAGGTAGGGTGTTCCAGATTTTAGGTCCTTTGAAATACATTCAATTTTTGTAAAGGTTTAGTCGGACACGGGGAATGTCATAGAGATGTTTGTGTCTGGTGTTATGCCTGTGGGTTCTGACACAACTATCAAGAAAGCGTTTTAGGTCAAGGTTAACATTGGAATTTAAGTTCCTGTAGATATAGATTGCACAGTAGTAAGTGTGGATGTATAGATGTGTCAGTGAATACAGTGAGTGCATTGAAAAAGTTAGATGAGCTAGTGACTACAGTGCCTACAGGAAGATAGTAAGAAAAAAAAAATACCGAGAAGCATAAAGCATCTTCAACTACGTGGGACCCAGGTACTGGAAGGACCTGTAACCTGATACTTCAGCATCACTGCCAGCCGCACGTAATATTCACCAAGTTGAGTTGCATGTGGTCAACAGTACCAGTCTCTAGCTGGAAACTGGGGTACACACACACACACACACACACACACACACACACACACACACACACACACACACACACACACACATGTGGTACTTGAAAACCTCATGCATCAACATGTCAGGGACACAACCAGAGAGAGAGGGGAGGATGAGCCAGCAAGACTGGATCTTGTGTTCACCCTGAGCAGTTCAGACATCGAGGACATCACTTACGAGAGGCCCCTTGGAGCTAGCGATCATGTGGTTCTGAGTTTTGACTATATAGTAGAGTTACAAGTGGAGAAGGTAACAGGAACTGAAGGGGACAGGCCAAACTATAAAAGGGGGGACTACACAGGTATGAGAAACTTCCTGCAGGAGGTTCAGTGGGACAGAGAAATGGTAGGAAAATCAGTAAACGAGATGATGGAATATGTGGCAACAAAGTGCAAGGAGGCAGAGGAAAGTTTTGTTCCCAAGGGAAACAGAAATAATAGGAAGACCAAGACGAGTCCTTGGTTTACCCGAAGGTGTAGGGAGGCAAAAGCTAAGTGCAACAGAGAATGGAAAAGGTACAGGAGGCATAGGACCCAGGAAAACAAGGAGATTAGTAGAAGAGCCAGAAACGAGTATGCGCAGATAAGGAGGGAGGCCCAGAGACAGTATGAAAACGACATAGCATCGAAAGTCAAATCTGACCCGAAACTGCTGTATAGCCACATTAGGAAGAAGACAACAGTCAAGGACCAGGTGATAAGGCTGAGGAAAGAAGGTGGGGAACTCACAAGAAACGATCAAGAGGTATGTGAGGAGCTCAACACGAGATTTAAGGAAGTATTTACAGTAGAGACAGGAAGGACTCTGGGGGGACAGACCAGATGGGGACACCAACAAGGAATACACCAACAAGTGTTGGACGACATACATACAGATGAGGAGGAGGTGAAGAAACTGCTAAGGGACATCGATACCTCAAAGGCAATGGGACCGGACAACATCTCTCCATGGGTCCTTAGAGAGGGAGCAGATATGTTGTGCGTACCACTTACCACAATCTTCAACACATCCCTGGAAACTGGGCAACTACCTGAGGTATGGAAGACAGCAAATGTAGTTCCCATTTTCAAAAAAGGAGACAGAAAAGAGGCACTAAACTATAGACCTGTGTCATTGACGTGTATAGTATGCAAAATTATGGAGAAGATTATCAGGAGGAGAGTGGTGGAGCACCTGGAACGGAACAGGAGTATAAATGCCAACCAGCACGGATTCACGGAAGGCAAATCCTGTGTCACAAACCTTCTGGAGTTTTATGATAAAATAACAGAAGTAAGACAAGAGAGAGAGGGGTGGGTTGATTGCATCTTCTTGGACTGCAAGAAGGCCTTTGACACAGTTCCTCACAAGAGATTAGTGCAGAAGCTAGAGCATCAGGCGCATATAACAGGAAGGGCACTGCAATGGATCAGAGAATACCTGACAGGGAGGCAACAACGAGTCATGGTACGTAATGATGTATCACAGTGGGCACCTGTGACGAGCGGGGTCCCACAGGGGTCGGTCCTAGGACCAGTGCTATTTTTGGTATATGTGAACGACATGACGGAAGGGTTAGACTCAGAAGTGTCCCTGTTTGCAGATGATGTGAAGTTAATGAGGAGAATTAAATCTGATGAGGACCAGGCAGGACTTCAAAGAGACCTGGACAGACTGGACACCTGGTCCAGCAAATGGCTTCTCGAATTTAATCCTGCCAAATGCAAAGTCATGAAGATAGGGGAAGGGCACAGAAGACCACAGACAGAGTATAGGCTAGGTGGCCAAAGACTGCAAACCTCACTCAAGGAGAAAGATCTTGGGGTGAGTATAACACCGAGCATGTCTCCGGAAGCACACATCAATCAGATAACTGCTGCAGCATATGGGCGCCTGGCAAACCTGAGAACAGCATTCCGACACCTTAGTAAGGAATCATTCAAGACACTGTACACCGTGTATGTCAGGCCCATACTGGAGTATGCAGCACCTGTTTGGAACCCGCACTTGATAAAGCACGTCAAGAAACTAGAGAAAGTACAAAGGTTTGCAACAAGGTTAGTTCCAGAGCTAAGGGGAATGTCCTATGAAGAAAGATTAAGGGAAATCGGCCTGACGACACTGGAGGACAGGAGGGTCAGGGGAGACATGATAACGACATATAAAATACTGCGTGGAATAGACAAGGTGGACAAGGACAGGATGTTCCAGGGAGGGGACACAGAAACAAGAGGCCACAATTGGAAGTTGAAGACACAAATGAGTCAGAGAGATAGTAGGAAGTATTTCTTCAGTCATAGAGTTGTAAGGCAGTGGAATAGCCTAGAAAATGACGTAGTGGAGGCAGGAACCATACACAGTTTTAAGACGAGGTTTGATAAAGCTCATGGAGCGGGGAGAGAGAGGGTCTAGTAGCAACCGGTGAAGAGGCGGGGCCAGGAGCTAGGACTCGACCCCTGCAACCACAAATAGGTGAGTACAAATAGGTGAGTACACACACACACACACACACACACACACACACACACACACACACACACACACACACACACACACACACACACACACACACACACCACCCACTCACACACACACAT
>NW_027196030.1:42500-113854 GCF_038502225.1 Cherax quadricarinatus | reverse complement strand
CCCACATCAAGGGTAACAGCAACCTTCCTTCCCACATCAAGGGTAACAGCAACCTTCCTTCCCACATCAAGGGTAACAGCAACCTTCCTTCCCACATCAAGGGTAACAGCAACCTTCCTTCCCACATCAAGGGTAACAGCAACCTTCTTTCCCACATCAAGGGTAACAGCAACCTTCCTTCCCACATCAAGGGTAACAGCAACCTTCCTTCCCACATCAAGGGTAACAGCAACCTTCCTTCCCACATCAAGGGTAACAGCAACCTTCCTTCCCACATCAAGGGTAACAGCAACCTTCCTTCCCACATCAAGGGTAACAGCAACCTTCCTTCCCACATCAAGGGTAACAGCAACCTTCCTTCCCACATCAAGGGTAACAGCAACCTTCCTTCCCACATCAAGGGTAACAGCAACCTTCCTTCCCACATCAAGGGTAACAGCAAATTCCCTTCCCACATCAAGGGTAACAGCAACCTTCCTTCCCACATCAAGGGTAACAGCAACCTTCCTTCCCACATCAAGGGTAACAGCAACCTTCCTTCCCACATCAAAGGTAACAGCAACCTTCCTTCCCACATCAACGGTAACAGCAACCTTCCTTCCCACATAAAGGTTAACAGCAACCTTCCTTCCCACATCAAGGGTAACAGCAACCTTCCTTCCCACATCAAGGGTAACAGCAACCTTCCCACATCAAGGGTAACAGCAACCTTCCCACATCAAGGGTAACAGCAACCTTTCCACATAAAGGGTAACAGCAACCTCCCTTCCCACAACAAGGGTAACAGCAACCTCCCTTCCCACAACAAGGGTAACAGCAGCCTCCCTTCCCACATCAAGGGTAACAGCTACCTTCCTTCCCACATCAAGGGCAACAGCAACCTTCCTTCCCACATCAAGAGTAACAACAACCTTCCTTCCCACATCAAGGGTAACAGCAACCTTCCTTCCCACATCAAGGGTAACAGCAACCTTCCTTCCCACATCAAGGGTAACAGCAACCTTCCCACATCAAGGGTAACAGCAACCTTCCCACATCAAGGGTAACAACAACCTCCCTTCCCACAACAAGGGTAACAGCAACCTCCCTTCCCACAACAAGGGTAACAGCAGCCTCCCTTCCCACATCAAGGGTAACAGCAACCTTCCTTCCCACATCAAGGGTAACAGCAACCTTTCTTCCCTAACCGAAACGTTGCCATAAGCTTCTCTCTCCTATGTGCGGGTTATTTGTAAATTATTTCAGTGACGGTATTGTGCCTTTTGCTTCTTTTACGATTTACAGGTGAAGGTGTAAGGACAAATTACAGGTGAATATGCAAGGTTCATTACAGGTGAAGGTGTGATGTGAACTACAGGTGAAGTGTCGTCCCTGACTATAAACAACTCTGTTTCAAACATCAATCTTCTATAATTTTCCATTGCTATGTAAAAAAAAAAACTTCACTGGATAAGCTGTAGTCGGCTTTCAGAGGCTTAAAATATATAGTATAAAAGTAAATAAACACTTTATCTTTCATTTAGACATTAGTTTTCATTACCAATTTTTGCAGTTTCTTTTTTTAAACAAGTTTAAGACGTTAGGAACGAATTTTGTAATTTCTAACAGCGAAATCGTGTACAAATTGTCATCAGTAATTCTGTATCATATCTTTGATTTGTTGAGAATGTTTGCTCGGACATGTTATCTACAACTACTTAAATAAACATAAAGGAAAGACTATTATATACCATAATCTTAACATATTGGTTATGAAAATCAGTTATTTCTAACTGGGCTGTAGTTGATCTCAGGCGATATAGAGAAGTGAGTGTTGAACATGTGAATAATAATAGTGTTGGTTAAGGACAAGACATTATTTCCCAGTAATATTGTGCTTTCTCGTTATGATTATGATAATTACTCACATAACTTCCTTTGCTATATTAAATTAGTTGATGTCGTGTGCTCTGTAAAAGGGTGAGGATAAGACATTCTTTGTAGGACAGCCTTTTAATGGAACAATGTTCCGATTAGTGACTTGGTCAATCTCTGCACTCTGGGACACTGTGTGCTAATGTACTCTGTACTACCCCCACACACTCTGCATTATTACACATTGTTAAAGAATACTTTCTGCACTCTAACACTCACTCAACACTCTTTAACAATGTGTAATAATGTGCATTGCACTCACTTGGCTTCGCATTATAAAAAGAAAAAAACCCTATCATAGTACATTTGAGGGGGACGTTGAGAGCTGTGAACCCCAAACACAGCATTTGAGGGGGACGTTGAGAGCTGTGAACCCCAAACACAGCATTTGAGGGGGACGTTGAGAGCTGTGAACCCCAAACACAGCATTTCCTCAAAGAGGAACTTAACTCTTCAAATGTAGCCTCACCACGGAGCATTACCCATATATGATATTACAACAAATGTTTTAATATCATTATATACAGACAGATGTAATTACAGAGAGGGACACACAGAAATCTGTGCTGTGTAAATACATCCACCCGGGTAGACTCGTACCGTAGTCCAGCCAGAAGAGAAGAACTTCTCGTCCGGTTACACCACCATGGTGAGGCCAATTATTTTAAATTTTATCCTTCTATTTATATATCATAGTATTTAATTCCTTAATTTAAATTGTATGTATGTATATATATGTGTGTGTTATTGTTTGTATATGAGCGAAGCATTTATGGTGTTTCTATGTATAACAGTGTGATGTATGTATTTATGGTGTGATCTTTGTCTAGTGTTTCTATGTATAACAGTGTGATGTATGTATTTATGGTGTGATCTTTGTCTAGTGTTTCTATGTATAACAGTGTGATGTATGTATTTATGGTGTGATCTTTGTCTAGTGTTTCTATGTATAACAGAGTGATGTATGTATTTATGGTGTGATCTTTGTCTAGTGTTTCTATGTATAACAGAGTGATGTATGTATTTATGGTGTGATCTTTGTCTAGTGTTTCTATGTATAACAGTGTGATGTATGTATTTATGGTGTGATCTTTGTCTAGTGTTTCTATGTATAACAGTGTGATGTATGTATTTATGGTGTGATCTTTGTCTAGTGTTTCTATGCACAACGATACATAAAACTGTAATGATACATATAAGGTTCAAATGTACCTTATTTGTATCATTACAATTTTAGGCATCGTGACACAGTGCTGACATAATCATGACACAGCAGTGTTGACACAGTCATGACACAGCAGCACTGACACAGTCATGACATAGCAGTGCTGAGAGTCATGCCTAAACAGTACTGACACCGCTATGACACAGCAGTGCCGACATAGTCATGACACAACAGTACTGACAGTCATGCCACAACAGTGCTGACAGTCATGACACAACAGTGCTGACAGTCATGACGCAACAGTGCTGACACAGTCATGACGCAACAGTGCTGACAGGCATGACACAACAGTGCTGACACAGTCATGACACAACAGTGCTGACACACATGACACAACAGTGCTGACACCATGCTGACAGTCATGACATAGCAGTGCTAACAGTCATGGCACAGCAGTGCTAACAGTCATGACACAGCAGTGCTAACAGTCATGACACAGCAGTGCTAACAGTCATGACACAGCAGTACTGACACAGTCATGACACAGCAGTACTGACACAGTCATAACAGCAGTTGTGCTGGTTGTCATAATGTCACAGCTTCATAGCTCAGTCAAGTTGTCAAATATCAATATTCAGTCATCAAACGTGAACTAAAGCTTATTATTTATGCTTGAGTCAATATTTTTCAAAGTTCTGCAAATTTCCTTACGAATTATCCTTAAATCAAATATATTTAATATTAGACGTAAACTTCTGTATTCCATCTCACATTGGTTTTCAGAAGAATGACAGAACTGATGAACTGGCCAAGTTATATGCCTTCAGAGAGGGTTGTCAGTTAGCAGTTTGAGAACAATAATACGAAAAGAACTTAAAATGATCTTCACTGACTTAAAACTGAGGGAGACTGACGCCAGTCAGTCTATTTGTCATCATTCTATCATGCAGGAAAAGCCACATGTCTATGGTGCATCCAACACAATAAGCAGACTCTTGGATGTCACTACTTCCCGGCTCCGACTGGGTTACAGGTATCTTTGGCAGATTTAATCACCACCACCAGATGTAGACCAAACGAAATGTAATCTTTGCTAGATAGACGAATGTCAAACCTTGCGTCTTCATGTACTGGAATGATATAAAATTAATGAATTCAGAAATATCTCACTCGGAAAATGTCAAATACCTTGACTTTGCTTACTGTAAATAAAGCATTATCATTTTTGTTTGCGCGCGCGCGCGTGCGTGTGTGTGTGTGTGTGTGTGTGTGTGTGTGTGTGTGTGTGTGTGTGTGTGTGTGTGTGTGTGTGTGTGTGTGTGTGTGTGTGTGTGTGTGTGTACTCACCTAGTTGTGGTTGCAGGGGTCGATTCATAGCTCCTGGCCCCGCCTCTTCACTGGTCGCTACTAGGTCACTCTAACTGAACCATGAACTTTATCATACCTCTGCTTAAAGCTATGTATGGATCCTGCCTTCACTGCATCACTTCCCAAACTATCCCACTTCCTGACTACTCTGTGACTGAAGAAATGCTTCCTAACATCCCTGTGATTCATCTGTGTCTTCAACTTTCAACTGTGTCCCCGTGTTGCTGTGTCCCATCTCTGGAACATTCTGTCTCTGTCCACCTCGTTAATTCCTGTCAGTATTTTATATGTCGTTATGGTGTTACTAAAACCCACACCATGGTATGGTGTTACTACCACCCAGACCATGGGTATGGTGTTACTACCACCCAGACAAAGAGTATGGTGTTACTACCAAGCACACCCTGGGTATAGTCTTACTACAACCGACACCATGGGTACGGTGCTACTACCACCCACACTATGGGAAGTGTGTTACAACCACCCACACCATGGGTATGCTGTTACTACCACCCTCAACATGGGTATGGTGTTACCACCCACACAATGGGTATGGTGATAAAATCCACACCATGGGTGTGATGGCAGTACCTCCCACAGCATGGGTATGGTTTTAGTACCACCTACACCATGGGTATGGTGTTACTACCACAAACACCATGGGTATGGTGTTACTACCACAAACACCATGGGTATGGTGTTACTACAACCTACACCATGGGTATGTTATTACTACCACCCACACCATGGGTATGGTGTTATTACCACCCACACCATGGGTACGGTGCTATTACCACCCACACCATGGGTACGGTGTTACTACCACCCTCAACATGGGTATGGTGTTACCACCCACACCTTGGGTATGGTGTTACTACCACCCACACCATGGGTATGGTGTCAGTACCACCCACACCATGGGTATGGTGTTAGTACCACCCACACCATGGGTACGGTGTTACTACCACCCACACCTTGTATATGGTGTTACTACCACCCACACCTTGGGTATGGTGTTACTACCACCCACACCTTGGGTATGGTGTTATTACCACCCACACCTTGGGTATGGTGTTACTACCACCCACACCTTGGGTATGGTGTTACTACCACCCACCCCTTGGGTATGGTGTTACTACCACCCACACCTTGGGTATGGTGTTACTACCACCCACCCCTTGGGTATGGTGTTACTACCACCCACCCCTTGGGTATGGTGATACTACCACCCACACCTTGGGTATGGTGTTACTACCATCCACACCATGGGTGTGGTGTTACTACCATCCACACCTTGGGTATGGTGTTACTACCACCCACCCCTTGGGTATGGTGTTACTACCATCCACACCATGGGTGTGGTGTTACTACCACCCACACCTTGGGTATGGTGTTACTACCATCCACACCATGGGTGTGGTGTTACTACCACCCACACCTTGGGTATGGTGTTACTACCACCCACACCTTGGGTATGGTGTTACTACCATCCACACCATGGGTATGGTGTAATTACCACCCACACCTTGGGTATGGTGTTAGTACCACCCACACCTTGGGTATGGTGTTACTACCTCCCACACCTTGGGTATGGTGTTACTACCACCCACACCTTGGGTATGGTGTTACTACCACCCACACCTTGGGTATGGTGTTACTACCACCCACAACTTGGGTATGGTGTTACTACTACTACCCACACCTTGGGTATGGTGTTGCTACCACCCACACCTTGGGTATGGTGTTATTACCACCCACACCTTGGGTATGGTGTTACTACCACCCACACCTTGGGTATGGTGTTACTACCACCCATCCCTTGGGTATGGTGTTACTACTACTACCCACACCTTGGGTATGGTGTTACTACCACCCACACCTTGGGTATGGTGTTACTACCACCCACACCTTGGGTATGGTGTTACTACCACCCATCCCTTGGGTATGGTGTTACTACCACCCACACCTTGGGTATGGTGTTACTACCACCCACACCTTGGGTATGGCGTTAGTACCACCCACACCTTGGGTATGGTGTTACTACCACCCACACCTTGGGTATGGCGTTAGTACCACCCACACCTTGGGTATGGTGTTATTACCACCCACACCATGGGTGTGGTGTTACTACCATCCACACCATGTGTATGGTGTTACTACCACCTACACCTTGGGTATGGCGTTAGTACCATCCACACCTTGGGTATGGTGTTACTACCACTCACACCTTGGGTATGGTGTTACTACCACCCACACCATGGGTATGGTGTTACTACCATCCACACCATGTGTATGGTGTTACTACCACCTACACCTTGGGTATGGCGTTAGTACCATCCACACCTTGGGTATGGTGTTACTACCACTCACACCTTGGGTATGGTGTTACTACCACCCACACCTTGGGTATGGTGTTACTACCACCCACACCATGGGTGTGGTGTTACTACCATCCACACCATGGGTGTGGTGTTACTACCATCCACACCATGTGTATGATGTCAGTACCAACCAGTTTCCAGTAACGGGACTTATCTCTCTCGTTGAAATAGACCAGTATGTACGCCTTCCATTCCACAGACTCCATATGGTCCCCTCGGTGTTTGGCGCTTCCCTGATACTTCTGGACATTAGACTTTAGTGGCTGATGGATCTTATAAAGAAGATGTAATGATTTTTCCTATCAAACTCTTCCTGCCGATGTGTTTTCCTCAAAATATTTTTTTTCAATAATTTTAATCTGTGTTAATTTTAATGTACCAGTTATATTAAACTATTTCGTGAACTAACTGCAGAATATATCTTCTCTTCAGAGATAAGTGTTGACTTTATTGTGTTATTCTGTTTAATGTATATTATGTAGTTCAGAAGTGCCTGTAACATAGGCCTGTCAATGTAAAAAAAAAATATTTTTTTTTGTACACGAAACTTAAGGAAACTTTACGTACTTATTAACTCACAAACCTCTTTATTAAGTCTTAAACACCTGGTTAATCTTACTTGGATTGGTTTTTGCTTGTCTTTGTAAAAATTTGCCTTTTAGTTATAGAAGAGACATCGAATATTGAATTTCTGATTTCCATGTGAGAATTTCTGAGCGCCTCTTACGATACCTTCAACACTTCGATGATGAAAAGTTGATAATGTAAATTTTACCAGGACTCAAGTTAATGTATTGGTGTATATTCAACCTGTCTTCCTAATAACTATGTCACACTTTTAAATTGGGTTTGCAGTCTATTTTTAAGTTAGGATGAGTTCGGTTTCAAAGCAAAAATCAATAAATATCAAAGACGATAAAACAGTCTGCCACGAGAACAGAAAACGGGTGTTCACTGCTGGCGACTTATACAGTAACTACGTTATATTTCATCACTGTCTTGCCAGAAGGGTGCTTTACACTACAGTTTTTAAACTGCAACATTAACACCCCTCCTTCAGAGTGCAGGCACTGTACTTTCGATCTCCAGGACTCATGTCCGGCCTGCCGGTTTCCCTGAACCCCTTCATAAATGTTACTTTGCTCACACTCCAACAGCATGTCAAGTATTAAAAACCATTTGTCTCCATTCACTCTTATCAAATACGCTCATGCACGCTTGCTGGATGTCCAAGCCCCTCGCACACAAAACAGCCTTTTCCCACTCCCTCCAACCCTTCCTATGCCGACCCCTACCCCGCCTCCCCTCCACTATATATATGTATAAGAGAAAATTTTAGAAATGACTTAATTTTAAATGAGTTGTTGCTAATTGACCAATTTTACCTATTCGGCATGACATGTACACATGCGTATGTTTATATATATAAATTTATATATATATATATATATATATATATATATATATATATATATATATATATATATATATATATATATATATCTTTATATTTATATTTATATATATATATATATATATATATATATATATATATATATATATATCTATATCTATATATATATATATATATATATATATATATATATATATATATATATATATGTATATATATATATATATATATATATATATATATATATATATATATATATTTATATATATATTTATATATATATATATATATATATATATATATATATATATATATATATATATATATATATATATATATATATATATATATATTTATATATATATATATATATATATTTTTATTTATTTTTTTTTATTATCACACCGGCCGATTCCCACCAAGGCAGGGTGGCCCGAAAAAGAAAAACTTTCACCATCATTCACTCCATCACTGTCTTGCCAGAAGGGTGCTTTACACTACAGTTTTTAAACTGCAACATTAACACCCCTCCTTCAGAGTGCAGGCACTGTACTTCCCATCTCCAGGACTCAAGTCCGGCCTGCCGGTTTCCCTGAATCCCTTCATAAATGTTACTTTGCTCACACTCCAACAGCACGTCAAGTATTAAAAACCATTTGTCTCCATTCACTCCTATCAAACACGCTCACGCATGCCTGCTGGAAGTCCAAGCCCCTCGCACACAAAACCTCCTTTACCCCCTCCCTCCAACCCTTCCTAGGCCGACCCCTACCCCGCCTTCCTTCCACTACAGACTGATACACTCTTGAAGTCATTCTGTTTCGCTCCATTCTCTCTACATGTCCGAACCACCTCAACAACCCTTCCTCAGCCCTCTGGACAACAGTTTTGGTAATCCCGCACCTCCTCCTAACTTCCAAACTACGAATTCTCTGCATTATATTCACACCACACATTGCCCTCAGACATGACATCTCCACTGCCTCCAGCCTTCTCCTCGCTGCAACATTCATCACCCACGCTTCACACCCATATAAGAGCGTTGGTAAAACTATACTCTCATACATTCCCCTCTTTGCCTCCAAGGACAAAGTTCTTTGTCTCCACAGACTCCTAAGTGCACCACTCACTCTTTTTCCCTCATCAATTCTATGATTCACCTCATCTTTCATAGACCCATCCGCTGACACGTCCACTCCCAAATATCTGAATACGTTCACCTCCTCCATACTCTCTCCCTCCAATCTGATATTCAATCTTTCATCACCTAATCTTTTTGTTATCCTCATAACCTTACTCTTTCCTGTATTCACCTTTAATTTTCTTCTTTTGCACACCCTACCAAATTCATCCACCAATCTCTGCAACTTCTCTTCAGAATCTCCCAAGAGCACAGTGTCATCAGCAAAGAGCAGCTGTGACAACTCCCACTTTGTGTGTGATTCTTTATCTTTTAACTCCACGCCTCTTGCCAAGACCCTCGCATTTACTTCTCTTACAACCCCATCTATAAATATATTAAACAACCACGGTGACATCACACATCCTTGTCTAAGGCCTACTTTTACTGGGAAAAAATTCCCCTCTTTCCTACATACTCTAACTTGAGCCTCACTATCCTCGTAAAAACTCTTCACTGCTTTCAGTAACCTACCTCCTACACCATACACTTGCAACATCTGCCACATTGCCCCCCTATCCACCCTGTCATACGCCTTTTCCAAATCCATAAATGCCACAAAGACCTCTTTAGCCTTATCTAAATACTGTTCACTTATATGTTTCACTGTAAACACCTGGTCCACACACCCCCTACCTTTCCTAAAGCCTCCTTGTTCATCTGCTATCCTATTCTCCGTCTTACTCTTAATTCTTTCAATTATAACTCTACCATACACTTTACCAGGTACACTCAACAGACTTATCCCCCTATAATTTTTGCACTCTCTTTTATCCCCTTTGCCTTTATACAAAGGAACTATGCATGCTCTCTGCCAATCCCTAGGTACCTTACCCTCTTCCATACATTTATTAAATAATTGCACCAACCACTCCAAAACTATATCCCCACCTGCTTTTAACATTTCTATCTTTATCCCATCAATCCCGGCTGCCTTACCCCCTTTCATTTTACCTACTGCCTCACGAACTTCCCCCACACTCACAACTGACTCTTCCTCACTCCTACAAGATGTTATTCCTCCTTGCCCTATACACGAAATCACAGCTTCCCTATCTTCATCAACATTTAACAATTCCTCAAAATATTCCTTCCATCTTCCCAATACCTCTAACTCTCCATTTAATAACTCTCCTCTCCTATTTTTAACTGACAAATCCATTTGTTCTCTAGGCTTTCTTAACTTGTTAATCTCACTCCAAAACTTTTTCTTATTTTCAACAAAATTTGTTGATAACATCTCACCCACTCTCTATATATATATATATATATATATATATATATATATATATATATATATATATATATATATATATATATATATATATATATATATATATATATATATATATATATTTATATATATAACACATACACACGTCGGGATATGTATTTGATCATTAAAAATCGGTAAAACTAGAAATATAATCTGCATAAGAAGCTACAAGAAAGAATTTTCATTAGTTTAAGAGTCTTCTCTTATCAGTGCTTCATCAGCACACAGTATATTGCGTTGAAAGGGGATCAGTTTTTGTTCTATTGTTTACCTGAGGCAGCTCCTAATTTACTCTTCGGATTACATGTGGACAAGATGGCGCTTGTTAAAAATCTTGTTATGGATCTTGTTTGGGGTCTCATTACTTTCATTATGGAGTGTTAACCTCATTCCTACTTATCGGTAGTTGGTTCGTTTAATAAAGATTTCTGAACTTTTGCGTTTCTAGGACAAAACTATTGAGTACTTGTAAGAAGTTTTGAAAGTGATTAATGAGTTTTTTCTGTGCGGTTTTGATTTGTGAGCATTCTAGAATTTTTGTTCGACTCAAGCACTGCATGACAGTATTTTCCAGGGAGTCCCTCTGGTGTCAGTTTCATCCTTTCTTTCTTTCTTCCAGTTGGGTCTAGGTAATGAATACTACTTCTGGAGGATTTTTTTAATCTTTCCTTTTCAATCTTATCTCCTCGTATATCAGTTTCAGTTCTTTCCTATTAGAAGCCCGGGTAGCCGAGATGGTATAGCGGAGGACTATCAATTTACTGAAAATAGTTTGAGCCTCTCGTTACCCTTCTGTTTATTCCTTGACAGCTAAAACCTAATGACCCTGATGGGTGTAAGAAGAGTTCTATTATCAAACCTCCTGGGCCGAGGGAACGAGTTCAACTGGGGCCTCTCACATACATAATATTATATTACCTCCAAGGCCCGGGTTAGCCTAGAAGGTAGTGTGTCAGACTGTCAATTTACGGACCGCGCTTCGAGCCCCTCGTCCACTCTTCTGTTTATTCATTAGCGGTTATTACAACTGTATAAAATAGGGAGGTACCACCTCTAGAATTGGACTGGGGACCCTCATCTTCAGAGAAAAGAATAAACGTACTTCAGGGTAAACTCAAGATTCTTCCTTGAGCTGTTTGAATATTTTCTTCTTCCATTCCCCTATATTCTATATTCTATGTGAGCTTTATTTGTATATAAAATACATTAAAAAAGATACAATGGAAAGGAGAATAACATAAATGACATCTCAGAGCCTACATCTTAATGCTTCATCCGCCGAAGTGTTTAAGAAGATACGTGAGCAAACACTAAAATATATTAAAGTTTCGGTCCAGGGATCATGATCAAGATAACAGGACCGAATCATTTTCTAATAAATATATCCTGGTCTTCACGTGTTATCACTTTGTCGGTATTAATTACTACGTTTTATATCAGCATGAAAACCCTGAGCTTCATATAGCCGCTTCAGTGTAATCACTCGCCTGGTCCTCGCTGATATTTCTCTCCAAAAACCTTTTCCTTCTCAAAAAAAATGTATAATGAGGGGTACGAAGAGAAAAAAAAAGGTAGTTGGCTTGACCAGTATATCCCTGCCTAGTTATTTATTAGAATATCATAAGTCACTATGAAGTGAAGGAAAATCAAAGGCAAGAAATTACTAGTTTATAAGCTTGGAATAAACGAAACATTGGAGTGTAGTTAGTAGACGACTTTAAGATGGGGGATTTGAAGACAATGGATTTCACATAAAAGTTATAACGTGATGTCTTAGATAAGAAGAAAATCTGAGAGCAGGAAATGGTGTCTTAAAATAGGAGGAAAAAAAAATATTTAGGAATTTCTCCCAAGATTCTGGGAAAAACTCCATGACAGCTCGAGGAGACGTAACTGTTGGCAAGGAAGGGTGGAGAGAGAGAGAGAGAGAGAGAGAGAGAGAGAGAGAGAGAGAGAGAGACAGACAGACAGACAGACAGACAGACAGACAGACAGACAAACAGACAGACACAGACGGACGGACAGAGACAGACAGGCAGCTCAAATAGTAAATGAGAAAGATAGATTGCATTCGACCTCCATTCCAGGGATATTTGCTGAAATTAACTATATCCAAATTAAAGGCTATCGCTTATTACTTGTGCCTGAGACAAAAAGAGCAAATCAGTAGGCTCTCTCCCTGCCCTCCACACCTTCCTTTCCCTGCCGGCATTAAAGGAAGGAAAAAGTATATTATACATATTGGAAAAAAAAGCAGGATTGGAATTTACGAAACAGATGGAAAGCGTAAGCTACTGTTTCTATTATAACTAGTTTAACTGGACTTCCATGACTAAAACTATTAACTTGGCTCGTTGTCATCTGATAGTTGTGATGCCATGTCGGAACAGGTAATGAGGAATCTGATGATTCCAGGTGCCCTATCACATACGTATTTTAACCTTATATTTACAGAGAGCTTGAGGTAAACTGCTTAAAAAATGAATTGAATGCAGTATAATGTAATCCTTGACTGAAAACGTTTCGCCCATTCAATGGACTTTATCATGCCGCAAACAGATCTAACTGAGAAGAGAGAATACACGTATATATAGGTAGCGTAGTAACGTGAAGACTCAGGTGAGGGATGTTGAAGATAACTTCTTGCGGAGGCTAATGACTAGCAGAGCAGAGGTTGAATCTGACAACCTCCATATCATTGGCCAGTAGGCCTACTTCAGTGTTCCTCATACGATGACCTGTTTCTATGTGGGATAACGAGGGAGAACTTTCCCGGCAACTGGTACACTTATGATGTAGAGGCCGTTTTTATTTATTTATTTTGGTTGAAATTTTAGAATATGCTGATAGTTTAAGATTCCAAGACGTTGCTTCTCTGCATGACTTCCTCCTTGGTATGAGTCGTTCTATTTTGTAATTAATTAAACTGTTGTGAAAGTTTGTATAAAACACAGGCGTTCTTAAAATCTGTCGCTCTACTACTGTACTGATGTTCAGAAATGCTTTTGGAGGGTTCTGAATATTTCGCGCACTTAAATTTGGTTGCAGTCATTTCAAGGGATTTTGAAATCTCTACTGAGGATGGAACCTGTTGGTGATATCTCTTACTGGTGATGTCTTTGATCGTAGCGGATTGACAGGTAGCTACTTAGAATTTTGTGTTGGAAAGAATGTTCGTGAGTATTCGCAGTGGAGTTACTAGGGAGGACTAGGCATCTTCCCGCTATATCACTTCTAAATGAGTTTAAAATGTTACTTGCACGGAGTGTACATTCTTTCATGAAGTGACGAGGATATTGAAACTTAGATAATGTGTGTATGTTGAAGGAGAACATCTACGAAGAAGCTTATGAATATGCCAGGCATTATTTTGGGATTGTTGTGTAAATATAAGTACAGGAGATCGAGCTGGTTGGTGGTGGACTCGAGAACATCAGGGAAAGAAAGAATGTAGTTGACTTTGAGGATAACTTGAAGTGAGGTCTCTGCCTTGTTGAGCTTGTGTTGGCGTGCTGGAGTATTGAATCGTCTAGGACAGTGGTTCCCAAACTTTTTCAGCTTGTTACCCAATTTAACATGCCACATAAAGCATGTTACCCCTTTCACAAAATGTTGTTATTATTGATATATATGGCTAAATTAAAACACTTGAGATATTTTCTTTTATTTATTGTATTTGAACATTGTGCATCTCTAATGACTATTACCAAAGATGTCAAGAACATCAGTGGGATGGATGGAGTTGCATACTTGAAGCTAGTTTAGGAATTCTTGGCTTCATACCAGCTTATGTCTACCTCGGCTGATGCTCACAGATAAACTGACAGTGTGAAATAGAGGCAGCCTCAGGAAGTGAGTGACGCGTACTGGACAGGTCCATCTGGGCTACTGAGTGACTTTTGTCCTGAAGCATACTTGTCAAAATACTTTTGGGTTACCACACACTTAGCTATATATTTCTTCTTTTCTAATACTGTATATTAGTTTTTGATGTTTATTGTTATTTGGTTTAACTTTATTACTTACTTATAATAGGTTTACTTTACAACTTCATATACTAAGACAAAGTTAACAATAATCCTCATACCGGGTACCGCATTGTTTTCTTGATTTTCAGAATTCATAACTTTTTTTCTGTCACCCCTCCATTACCCCCCAAAAATGGTTAAATTACCCCCATGGGGTAATTTACCCCCAGTTTGGGAACCACTGGTCTAGGAGTTATGATAAGGATGCCAACATTAAGATGCCAGGTTACCGTCAGGAAAATAATCGAGGAAAACAGTTCGTCTTCGAAATGTTGTATGTATTGATTCGCCAGTACGGCACTAAGTGGGGAACCCACTCGCAATCCGGAAAAGATTATTTTCAAACAAGAAACATGTAAAGCCAACAGACAATTCAAAGTAGTTTATAAAATCTCTGGCTGGAACAGAAAAGTCTGGCGAGTATTTATACACACATACTCTCTCGCGACGTAATGTTTGTGGCTCTTAATAAAGTCCACAATGTGGACGCAGCGTTGTCAATAAAGCATCGCATTATACTGCATTTGTCTCTCTTCATTGCAAAGAGCTTGGCCATCTGGTTCTTAAACGACTGTATTGCCTTGACGCTTACATATTCAGCCAGTAATTTGTTCCATTCTGCTGTAATTCTGTTTGTAAAAAAAAAAAAGTAAAAAGTTTACATACGATCGTATTGCATCTTCTACCCAGAATTTTCATGTCATTAATTTGAATCAATTCATTTTCCACTTTAAACAGTTCGTGCTTTAGTCGTCTCCACTATTTAATATCTTAATGGTTTTATCACATCTCTTAGTCTCCATTTCTTAAGTGAGAAAATTACAAGTATATCCTATCTTTCTTCAAATGGTTTGCTTAATGTCTTGATACGTGCATGCCAGGTCTTCTATGCAAAACAACCACTTTTAGAGAAATTAAGAATAATATATATATATATATATATATATATATATATATATATATATATATATATATATATATATATATATATATATATATATATATATATTATGTAATTTGGAGACCAAACCTGGTTGGCATTTTGAAGACGCAGTCTGACGAATGCATCCAAGTTTCTGGCAAATGAAAGTTAGAGAGGGAGAGAGTGGGAGGGAAGGAGGGAGGGAGAGATAGAGAGTGGGAGAGAGAGAGGAGAGGACCCACTAGTAACCCTCCTCTCTTCTCCTTACATGATTTACTCTTCTTGTGCAAATAGAGATTTAATGCCTCTCAGGGACCTCTTTGTTGTAACATATTGCTACGGCAGATAAAAAAATCTTACCTTCTTGCTACTCAGCGGAGTCTGAGAGACAAGAGTGAGGAAGGAGAGGAAAGGAGAAGAAGAGAAGGAAAGAGAAGGAAATGAGCAAGTTAAATAGGAGAGAGAGAGAGAGAGAGAGAGAGAGAGAGAGAGAGAGAGAGAGAGAGAGAGAGAGAGAGAGAGAGAGAGAGAGAGAGAGAGAGAGAGAGAGAGAGAGAGAGAGAGAGAGAGAGAGATTGTTATATATTTATGTAGTTTGTTTTTAGAAAAAATCCATAAAAAAGAATCGGTTACTTTCAGCTTGATTTATATCGTTTGTAATATGATAATATAAGTATTATTTTAAACAATATAATTAGAGTTTTATCAGTTATTAGTAAATCTTTAGAAAGGATTATTAAAGTTAGTGTAAAAAAACACAAGTTTACTGGTAAACTTGGAGCAGATATTGAACACATTTTATGTTCAAATGTTTCCATCCAATGTTTCTAAAATCAAAATAATTACAAAGTGAAGACAATCACAATAATATCCAAGTATTGCATATATCAAAATACAACCCTTCATGGTCAAAACAATTACTGTGCCATGTGCATGAACATAGTGTAAAAACAATAGATCTGTGGAAGACTGACACTAGTCAGGAGGATCCTATCCAATGAATGAATGGAATAACAAATGTAAATCTTAGTACATAAATGAGGTCGACATCTCCACATGAGATAAATATCACTGTTCTCGGTCTTCTAGGTTATTTCTTAACCCTAATTCCACAAACAGATCAGTACAAATAATATCACTGGTGCTGATTAAATGCTGTAAATACATCAGGAAGGAACTATGACACAGCACAGTAACTTTGAACAGTGAATCAGACATAATCTGTTTAGCAGCATATTAAGTCGGGCAATGTAAATCACACTGAGAATAAAGACACTGGTAGTAGCGGCTTATTTAAATACAAAGTTTCCGCTATATATATCATATGGAAGATAAGTTGAACTATACCAATGAGACTAGGGAGGGGGGGGGGCGAGTGGTGGAAACTAAGAACGTTATCCATGGTGGCAAAAAAGGGAATGTATCGGAGTATAGTGGTAGCAATGTTCTTATCAAGCATGGGTTGTGAATGTTGCAGCAAGGTGCAGGCTGGTGGCAGTGCAGACGTCAAGTTGTGAATGTTGCAGCAAGGTGCAGGCTGGTGGCAGTGCAGACGTCAAGTTGTGAATGTTGCAGAAAGGTGCAGGCTGGTGGCAGTGCAGACGTCAAGTTTGAGGGCAATGTGCGGTGTGAATATTTGGCATAGAATTCGTAGCTTTGAAATTAGGAGGAGATGCAGTTACTAAAAGTGTGTGTGTGTGTGTGTGTGTGTGTGTGTGTGTGTGTGTGTGTGTGTGTGTGTGTGTGTGTGTGTGTGTGTGTGTACTCAATTAGTTGTACTCACCTAGTTGAGGTTGCAGGGGTCGAGTCCTAGCTCCTGGCCCCGCCTCTTCACTGGTCGCTACTAGGTCACTCTCCCTGAACCGTGAGCTTTGTCATACCTTTGCTTAAAGCTATGTATGGATCCTGCCTCCACTGCATCGTTCCCAAACAATTCCACTTCCTGACTACTCTGTGGCTGAAGAATTACTTCCTAACATCCCTGTGATTCATCTGTGTCTTCAACTTCCAACTGTGTCCCCTTGTTGCTGTGTCCCATCTCTGGAACATCCTGTCTTTGTCCACCTTGTCAATTCCTCTCAGTATTTTGTATGTCGTTATCATGTCCCCCCTATCTCTCCTGTCCTCCAGTGTCGTCAGGTCGATTTCCCTTAACCTCTCTTCGTAGTACATACCTCTTAGCTCTGGGACTAGTCTTGTTGCAAACCTTTGCACTTTCTCTAGTTTCTTTACGTGCTTGGCTAGGTGTGGGTTCCAGACTGGTGCTGCATACTCCAATATGGGCCTAACGTACACGGTGTACAGGGTCCTGAACGATTCCTTATTAAGATGTCGGAATGCTGTTCTGAGGTTTGTTAGGCGCCCATATGCTGCAGCAGTTATTTTGGTTGATGTGTGCCTCAGGAGATGTGCCTGGTGTTATACTCACCCCAAGATCTTTTTCCTTGAGTGAGGTTTGTAGTCTCTGGCCCCCCTAGACTGTACTCCGTCTGCGGTCTTCTTTGTACTCACCTATTTGTGGTTGCAGGGGTCGAGTCCTAGCTCCTGGTCCCGCCTCTTCACCGGTTGCTACTGTATATATATATATATATATATATATATATATATATATATATATATATATATATATATATATATATATATATATATATATATATATATATATATATACCCATGTAGGCTCAGCGCTTCTTTTTAGTTACTCCAATAATAAAATATATATATGATGCAAAAATGCGAACAAGCAGTACAAGATACAAACAACCACGGGGTTGAATGATAGCTCTAGGCCTTTCGTGTTGCAATCAACACATTAGCTTGCAATGTTGCAGAAAAGAGGAGGTCCAAGTAAATGTGATCACAGGGAATGTCTTTGCTGGAGTAAAGGAGAGAGAGAGAGAGAGAGAGAGAGAGGCGGCAGGAGGCAGGAAAAGCTCCCAGGCATACCAATACCCATAGCCAGAAAGAGTGAAATTATAGCATTAGAAAAACAGCCATCCCACAAGCATTAATACTGTAATAGTAACCTAACGAAGGTGACATGGCAATTATGAAAAACTAGAGCTAAATGGTTCATATATGTGGGCGACATCTTGTGTCTTAGGTCAGATATGTTCTTGGCTACAATATTATCAAGACTTAACGCTTTGGTCCAGTCTCTTAAATTCACCGTTAAGAAAGAAGTGGACTCTAAACTTACATTCTTAGATGTGTTGATACACCGAGTTGATAGAAAGTTTAAGTTTGCAGTATATAAAGTATATAAAAAAGCCACCAATGTGTGCTCATGCATTCACTACTATTCCAACCACGAGACAAGAGTTATAACGAGTGTATGTCTTACTATGTCTTGCTATATTTCTAGGAGCTTACAGTGTGTGCAGCTCGGAGTTCCTAGATCTAGAAATTAGGAAAATATTTGACATTGCCATGAAACTGCGGTATTTTAAGGGGTTCGTGGAATCTGCCATGCTGGCAGCTAGGAAAACGTATCAGAGAAGAGAGCCCAGGATAACACCTCAGATCAAGAACTTGCTAGTTCTCCCATACAATGAAAATATATCTTTCCTGCCGATCGCCCTTGAAAGATTTGATACACAAGTAGTTTATAAGAATTCACGGACTGTTAGAAGCATTCTGATAACGAATTCTGCCCAACAGTGTGCTGGAGGTGTCTATAGAATTGATTGCAACTTATCCTTTGTGGGAGAGTCTATCAAACCTCTAGATGCTAGGATATAACACTGTTATACGATGCTTTCTGTACAGGAGTTGAACGCGTAAGAGTAAGAGTCATTGCCCTTTGTTCCTCTTGTCTTGAAAGGAAAATTGTTGATTCGGCAATTATTAAGCATGATAATCATTCATTATACAATAACAGTGGCTGGTTGTTCAAATTAGATTCGCTTTAGTTGTGGCAATTGTACATAGTCAAAAATCTGGCGCTTATACAAATACATTGGACTGTCTTAAATGTAGTGCCACACCCAGAAATTAGGGTCTATTTCTCTTACCTTTTCTGATAGTTGAAGCAGCGTTTGTCTCAGAATTCTTTGGGATGAATAACTGTGGCCGTCTTTCTTGAAATTACAGGTGTAAATGGTTAAGTTTCTTCAGGTACAGATACATATAAATACATAAATTATTATACATAAATTATCATACATGGCGACATACGTATGTGTGGATTACATAGGATAACTTCTTTAAATGAGTCCCTTTTAACGGGCCCATTTTTTAGAGGTTCGAAAATGCCTGAGACAATTACCAGATGTATCTATAGATTTGGTATGTAAAGTCATAAATATTATATCCAGCGTCTGCCTCAGAAGATTGTGGCACAGATAAACTTAGCCGTCTCCCTTTGAGGTGTCCCGTAGCTCGAGGTGTCCCGTAGCTCGATCGCTAGTGCACTTAGCTCACACACTGAGGTCCGGTGTTCGAATCTCCTCCGGTACGGCTGGAAAACATTAGGGATGTGTTTCCATAAGACATCTACTGTCCCTGTTCACCCATCAGTGTAAAATAAGTACCTGGGTGTTAGTCGACTGTTGTGTGTAGTATCCTGGGTCAAAACTGACTTAATTTGCCCGAAATGCTCAGCATAACAAAGGGCTTTGTATACATTAGTATGTCATTGATGTCAGCTAGGCCTGCATACCATGTACATGTAGTTGTAGTAATAAATATAAGAAGAGTGATTGGTGGAATGATGAAGTAATGGGTGTGATAAAAGAGAAAAAGGTAGCTTATGAGAGGTTTTTACAAAGCAGAAGTGTTATAAGAAGAGCAGAGTATACAGAGAGTAAAAGAAAGGTGAAGAGAGTGCAAAAGGAGAGCAGATGATAGAATGGGAGAGGCACTCAAGAAATTTTGATGAAAATAAGAATGAATTTGTCAGTTAAAAACAGAGTAGGGGAGTTAGTAGATGGGGAGATGGAGGTATTGGGTACATGGCGGGAATAATTTGAGGAACTTTTAAATGTCGACGAAGAAAGGGAAGCGGTAATTTCGTGCACTGGCCAGGGAGGTATACCATCTTTTAGGAGTGCAGAAGAGCAGGATGTGAGTGTGGGGGAGGTGCGTGAGGCATTACGTAGAATGAAAGGGGGTAAAGCAGCTAGAACTGACGGGATCATGACAGAAATGTTAAAAGCAGGGGGGAGGGGGGTATAGTGTTGGAGTGGTTGGTATTTTTGTTTAATAAATGTATGAAAGAGGGGAAGGTACCTAGGGATTGGCAGAGAGCATGTATAGTTCCTTTATATAAAGGGAAGGGGGACAAAAGAAATTGCAAAAATTATAGAGGAATAAGTTTACTGAGTATACCAGGAAAAGTGTACGGTAGGGTTATTATTGAAAGAATTAGAGGTAAGACAGAGTAGGATTGCGGATGAGCAAGGAGGTTTCAGAGTGGGTAGGGGATGTGTAGATCAAGTGTTTACATTGATGCATATATGTGAACAGTATTTAGATAAAGGTAGGGAAGTTTTCATTTCATTTATGGATTTAGAAAAGGCATATGATAGTGGATAGGGAAGCAATGTGGCAGATGTTGCAAGTATATGGAATAGGTGGTAAGTTACTAAATGCTGTAAAGAGTTTTTATGAGGATAGTGAGGCTCAGGTTAGGGTGTGTAGAAGAGAGGGAGAATACTTCCCGGTAAAAGTAGGTCTTAGACAGGGATGTGTAATGTCACCATGGTTGTTTAATATATTTATAGATGGGGTTGTAAAAGAAGTAAATGCTAGGGTGTTCGGGAGACGGGTGGGATTAAATTATGGGCAATCAAGTACAAAATGGGAATTGACACAGTTACTTTTTGCTGATGATACTGTGCTTATGGGAGATTCTAAAGAAAAGTTGCAAAGGTTAGTGGATGAGTTTGGGAGAGTGTGTAAAGGTAGAAAGTTGAAAGTGAACATAGAAAGGAATTAGGTGATGAGGGTATCAAATTATTTAGATAAAGAAAAATTGGATATCAAATTGGAGAGAGGGAGTATGGATGAAGTGAATGTTTTCAGATTTTTGGGAGTAGACGTGTCAGTGGATGGATTTATTAAGGATGAGGTTAACCATAGAATTGATGAAGGTAAAAAGGTGAGTTGTGCATTGAGGTATATGTGGAGACAAAAAACTTTATCTATGGAAGCAAAGAAAGGAATGTATGAAAGTATAGTAGTACCAACACTCTTATATGGCTGTGAAGCTTGGGTTGTAAATGCTGCAGTGAGACGGTTGGAAGCAGTGGAGATGTCCTGTCTAAGGGCAATGTGTGGTGTAAATATTATGCAGAAAATTCGGAGTGTAGAAATTAGGAGAAGGTGTGGAGTTAATATAAGTATCAGAGGGCTGAAGAGGGGTTGTTGAGGTAGTTTGGTCATTAAGAGAGAATGGATCAAAGTAGAATGACATGGAGAACGTATAAATCTGTAGGGGAAGGAAGGAAGGTTAGGGGTCGTCCTCGACTAGGTTGGAGGGAGGGGTAAAGGAGGTTTTTGTGGGCGAGGGGCTTGGACTTCCAGCAAGCGTGCGTGAGCGTGTTAGATAGGAGTGAATGGCGACGAATGGTATTTGGGAGCTGATGAGCTGTTGGAGTGTGAGCAGGCTAATATTTAGTGAAGGGATTCAGGGAAACCCGTTATTTTTATATAGCCGGACTTGAGTACTGGAAATGGGAAGTACAATGCCTGCACTTCAAAGGAGGGGTTTGGGATATTGGCAGTTTGGAGGGATATGTTATATATCTTTATACGTATAAGCTTCTAAACTGTTATATTCTGAGCACCTCTGCAAAAACAGTGATTATGTATCAGTGAGCTGAAAGTGAGATGAAAGAATTTTCTTTTTAGGGATTTTCTTTCTTTTTGGGTCACCCTGCCTCGGTGGGAGACGGCCGACTTGTTAATATATATAAATATATATATATATATAATATATATATATATATATATATATATATATATATATATATATATATATATATATATATATATACATATATATATGTAATATATATATATATATATATATATATATATATATGTCGTGCCGAATAGGCAGAACTTGCGATCTTGGCTTAAATAGCAACGCTCATCTTGCCATATAGGACAAGTGAAAATTTGTGTATGCAATAATTTCGCCAAAATCATTCTAAACCTAACGAAAAAAATATATTTCACTGTGTTTGTTTAGTATTAAATTATTGTAAACAAATCTAAAATATATTTAGTTGGGTTAGGCTAAAATAAATTGTTCTTGTTATAATAAGGTTAGGTAAGTTTTCTAAGATTCTTTTGGTGCAAAATTAAAATTTTTTACATTAACATTAATGAAAAAAATATATCTTTAAACGTGTAAAAGAAACTTTCAGAAAGGACTTAGTTTTAAATGAGTTCTTGCTAATTGACCAGTTTTACATATTCGGCACGACATATATATATATATATATATATATATATATATATATATATATATATATATATATATATATATATATATATATATATATGTGGCACCTCTGCCAGAGAGAGGCTGTGGGCATCCTGCTCTGTGTTTTTGGCACAATATCGTCTAATCAAGAACACCTACCAGGATTATTATCAACAGGCTCGTGTGTGAATATCTGCTGCTCGTGTTGGAAAGGGCCAGAAGACTCTGCGTTTCGTCTCTTCCTTCAGAATCAAGAAAAGTGTTGTGTATGTGAATTCAGTGAGGGAACATAACGGTCACCATGGGTAGGTGAGGTCAGTGAGGGAAGGCCTAATGGAGGAGGAGGAGGAGGCGGGGGTTGAGGGGTAAGACTGTGTCTCCCCCTTCCCCAAACAGGCGCGCATACACCCTGTGCTCGTGTTACAACAATGGAGTGTTTGTTCACCGTGTGTATAGTGTATATAGTGTATAGTGCGTAGTATGAGCATGGTATGCGCATAGCACGTGTAGTGTATAGCGGCGTGTCGTTTATAGTGGGGGCTGTGCACATAGCATAGTGGTGTATAGTAACAGGTGCACAGAGCATAGTGGCGCATAGTAACAGGTGCACAGAGCATTGTGTTGTATAGTGACTTGTCCTGGGAGTGAGTGAGTGCCCTACTGCGCCTCATCACACATCTTCCACTCCTCCCTTTCCTCCACCGCCCACCACAAGGGGGGGAGACCCCTCTCCTCCCCCTACCACCACCATGAACCACATGCGGTATGGGCCATGCGCCATTTTCCCTTCAGCCTGCGCTTACCACACAGTTTGAGGTATGGCAGATGATGAAGCCAGCCAGCCACAAAGCCAGGGAAACAGTGCACCCAACAATGAGAGAAGAGGCACATGTCAGGTGTGCGGAGTGTTTCGAGCACGCAACAGGGATGGTCGCATTCGTGCACACAATGGGTGTGCATGATCACATATGCCCCCAGCAGAGAGCAGCCCACAGCCTCCACAGGCAGATGACAATTCCAATGGCAACCTTGTCACTTGTGATAACCTTCTGTTGGCATTCAAATCCACTGCTAACAGTACCCTATCCCACATCCCTAAAGCGGCTCGCCCATATGCAGCAGGGAAATTCACAGACCTTCTCAAGCAGGTGAATGGAGGTTCCACCAACTTAGAAGCCCGAGGCACCATCCAAGCATGGCGCAACCTGCTCCTGTTCAGCAATGTCTGTCTTGCAGTTCCTGAGAGACGAGGCAAACTGCTAACCACGTCAGTTATCAAGGCAGTGCACAGCTACCCAAGAACGGATAATTGTGTCCCTCTGCCCCACCATCGCAGGAATCAAAAAGGTAGACCCAAGAAAAGTCCCACCGAAAACGAGAAAATTTGCGCACAGGTTAGCAAAAAATTGAAGAAGGTAACACAGTGGGAGCAATCCGAATAATTACAAGTGACGACACTGTAGCCCCCAAAGATGAGACCACAGCCCAAGCACTAAGAGACAAGCATCCAACCAGGGACACCATAGCCATCATCAACAACCCTGAGGAAGACCCCATCAATGAACAATTAATTTTGCCTGAATCGGAAGTGTATAAGGCGATTGTGTCATTTCCTGCAGGATCTGCAGGAGGTTACACTGGAATTCGACCTCATCATCTCAAGGAGATGGTAAATCCAGTACTCGGTGCATCTGCATCACTTCTTCTCACCGAGATAACAACTTTCGTCAACAACTGCCTGGCTGGGCGATTCCCAGAAGAAATTAAACCTTTCTTTTTTGGAGCCTCACTGTGTGCCTTGAAGAAGAAGGATGGGGGAATCAGACCCATTGCCATTGGAAACACCCTTCGCCGTCTCGTTGCCAAAGCAGCAGTAAGAAACATTCGCCTAGAAGCTGCCAGTTTACTCCAGCGACACCAACTGGGCTTTGGGGTCCCTCAAGGCAGTGAAGCTGCTGCTCATGCGGCAAGGGCCTACATCAGGGACCTACCAGAAGACAAGGCCATAGTCAAACTTGATTTTAGAAATGCCTTTAATATGGTAAAGAGAGATGCTCTCTTGCCAGCTGTTCGGGATTGCTTCCCCAGTCTTTTTCCCTTCATTTCAGCCGGCTACAACAAACCCTCAATTCTTTTGTTTGGAGAACATGAAATTCCCTCATCAGAAGGTGTTCAGCAGGGTGACCCACTAGCTCCACTTCTCTTCTGCTTGGCAGTAAGAGAACTAACTTCCAGCCTATGCAGCGAGCTCAACATCTGGTACCTGGATGATGGCACTCTGGCAGGTACTGAAGAATCCCTGGTAGGGGACCTACAACTGGTGAAAACACAGGGAGAAGACTTGGGACTCGTCCTCAATCCCTCCATGTGTGAAATCATCACAGCAAACCAGGAAATAATCAATGCTGTGCGAAGAATCCTCCCAGAAGTCTCTACTACCACTCCGTCCAACAGTACCCTCTTGGGAGCACCGCTGGGTCTCCAGGCCATCGACACAATCCTCAAGGACAAATTGAATGACCTGATGAGAATGGAGGAGAGAATAAGCAATCTTGATGCCCATGATGCTCTGTATCTCCTCACAAGGTGCCTTACTATTCCAAGACTCACTTACTTCCTGAGGTGTGCACCCTCTTTTGACAAACCAACACTTGACGAATATGACGCACACCTGAGGTCAACCCTTAAGAAGGCACTGAACCTGTCACTAGAGGATCAGCAATGGGATCAGGCAACCCTCCCAGTACGACTGGGAGGTATAGGGGTGCTCAAAGCAATGCATGTTGCTTTACCTACTTTTCTGTCTTCGTGTTTGGCTTCCAGTACATTAGTCAAGAAGATTGTTCCCGAACGCTTGAGAGACATGGTAGGTGCTCAAGACCCCAGATTGACTGAAGCAGTGATTCGGTGGGACACCCTTACAGATTCCTCCAGTAGACCAGCTCCTCCCAAAGAACACAAACAGTCCCACTGGGACAAACCGATCATGGAAAAAATCGCCAACACAATGCTCTCCAACGCCTAAGGAAAGGACAAAGCTCGTCTCCTGGCAGTGAAGGCACCCCACTCAGGAGATTTCCTGTTTGCTGTTCCCAATTCCTCCTTGGGCACTCGACTAGACCCACAGGCCATTCGGATTGGTGTTGCTCTTCGCCTAGCCGCCCCCATCCTCACCGAACATAGGTGTATTTGTGGCAGGGCAACAGCTGATCAATTCGGACTTCATGGTCTCGTGTGTCACACAGCAGAAGGGAAGTATGCCAGGCTTGAGGAGGTCAATGACATCATAAAGAGAAGCCTCGCCACAGCCCGTTGCCCAGCTCAACGGGAACCCCAAGTGCAGAGGTCTGACGGAAGTCTAAAGCGTCCTGATGGAGCCACTATGCTACCTTGGAAGGATGGAAAGCAGATTGCCTTGGACTACACATGCGCCGCCTCATTGGCAGACACCTACTTGCCATACTCCGTAGTGGAAGGGGGTGGAGCTGCCAGCCACAGGGAGACTCAGAAGATCCGCAAATATGAAGACCTTCCCCCTTGCTATAACTTCATCCCAATAGGGTCGGAGACCCTTGGAGCATGGGGCAAGTGTGCTCTAAAGTTCCTAATAGAACTGGGTGTCTCCTTCAGCCAGAGATCGGTGTTTGTGTATATTTCGCATGCTCTCGCGAATTCCTTGCATTGTTCAAATCTCTAGTAAGGCTGATGCATGCAGGGGATGAGATGAAAAGCTGTAAGCCTTCTCCCTGAAAGCTGGCTGCCTTGGATCAAACGTGTAGCTCATGCTACACGCCAAGGTATTGGTCCAGTGTGGGTAGATTGGTAAAGCACTGCGTACCTTGTCCTGAGGTTCGTAGGTTCGAGTCTCCTTCAGCCAGAGATCAGTGTTTGTGTATATTTCGCATGCTCTCGCGAATTCCTTGCATTGTTCAAATCTCTAGTAAGGCTGATGCATGCAGGGGATGAGATGAAAAGCTGTAAGCCTTCTCCCTGAAAGCTGGCTGCCTTGGATCAAACGTGTAGCTCATGCTACACGCCAAGGTATTGGTCCAGTGTGGGTAGATTGGTAAAGCACTGCGTACCTTGTCCTAAGGTTCGTAGGTTCGAGTCTCCTTCAGCCAGAGATCAGTGTTTGTGTATATTTCGCATGCTCTCGCGAATTCCTTGCATATATATATATATATATATATATATATATATATATATATATATATATATATATATATATATATATATATATATATATATATATATATATATATATATATATATATATATATATATATATATATATATATATATATATATATATATATATATATATATATAAATATATAAATATATATATATATATATATATATATATATATATATATATATATATATATATATATATATGTATGTATATATATATATATATATATATATATATGTTATATATATATATATACATATATATATACATATACATATATATATATACACACACACAGTAGGTTGGTAGACAGCAACCACCCAGGGAAGTACTACCGTCCTGCCAGATGACTGTGAAGCGGAAACCTGTAACTGTTTTGCATGATGGTAGGATTGCTGGCCTCTTTTTCTGTCTCATGAACCAGTAAGACGGGAAATCTATCCTGTTGCGGTTCACTTACGGAAAACATTTGATAACGAAGTTGACAAACTCTTAAATTTAAATATCATAGAACCTTCTAAATCAGCTTTCTGTTCAGCAGTTGTCATGGTTAAGAAATCAGACAATTCTTACCGACTGGCTCAAGATTTTCGTTATTAAATGTTATCACTAAATGAGACGTTGAGCCCATGCCAGTAATCGATCATGACTTGTAAATTTTTCTCTGAATTAGACATCTCACAAGCGTACCATCACGTGTCATTACACCTAGACTCTGAACCATACACAGCTTTCCCTAATGAAATATCGCACAGTGCCTTACGGCTTGGTTACCGCGTGTGCCACGTATATCCGGCTTATGAGAATAGTCCTTTCTGACCTCAAGAATGTTTCAGTGTATTTCGATAATATTTATGTCTGGGAGGATCATCTTACTACACTGTCGCTGGTTTTAAAAAGACTAAGAGCTCATTGCCTTACAATCAAACCACAGAAATGTTTTCTTGGCTATTTCAAAGTACAATACCTCGGGTTTATTATTTCTGACAGTAATTTATCACCTCTTCCTAACAAGACGAAAGCAGTTCTAGAAAGCTCCTTCCTAACTACAAAACAAAATTGCTAAGAAGTTTCCTTGGGTCAGTAAATTTCAAAAGAGAATTTTTGTACATAATTTAAGAGGTCTGACTTCCATTCTCACAGACTATTTAAAAAGTATGCAAAGGAACCTCTTGTTTGTTCTGAAGAGGCTGTAGAAAACTTCGAACAAAGTAAAGAATACTTTCCAGTCCTCCTGTTCTAAAATTACCAGTTATTAATAAAGTCTTTTGTCTCCAAACGGATGCCTTCCATTCAGGACTCGGGACTGTTCCACTACAGTATTATGATGAGATTCACTTCCCTGTATCTTCCACCAGTAAGAAGCTTCTGCGAGGGAAGAAAGATACTCCACTGTGGAGAAGGAACGTTATGCATTGGTATGGGGTGTAAGTGGGTTCAACTACTACTTATATGGAAAACCCTTTGTGCTTGAAACAGATCGCAAGCCACTGATGTACCTGGAAAACTTCAAAGGTTCAAGTAGCCGACTCTTAAGATAGGCTATCCAGTCTTTAAGTTTAAAGTTGTTCATATATATATATATATATATATATATATATATATATATATATATATATATATATATATATATATATATATATATATATATGACTCGGTGTGGCATGCAAAGAGTACATAACCTTTATTCAGCGCATGTACACACCCTCATTTACAGGCTATCTCCCCCAACCAGCGAACCAGGTTGCTAAGAGTTGATGATGGGGCCCCGTCGTTCAACTAGTGACCAGGTTCTAGCCAATAAGAAGATGGTTTTGGCAATCGCAGAGGTTATGTGGGTACCGCTCTCCTGTCTGCCCTTGTCATTCCCATTCTAGAGCTGGTTGAAGCACGGTCTGCTATCTTGTGGCTTCTATTTCTGCTTTGCTTACCGTGGAGTGCACTATACTTATCACTGTACATAGTGTACATATTGCTGTTATAAATTGGTGAAGGATAATATAAGTCTAAACTTTTTCTACTGTGTTTATTTGCTCCCATTACACCCGGGGTAACAGGCCATTTGGATCCTGGGTTGTAATATGGGGGCCTGTCCGGGATTTGAGCTGGACTTAGAGAAACGGTTGAGCTTAGGGTGAAGCTTGTAGCAGGAACATTGTGTAGCTTGCTGTCTCGCTTCGCTTTACAAATTTTGCGTGTCAGTTGCTTATGATCAGCCTTGCTATTGTGTGATCGTTCAACAGCTCGCTACTAGCTTGTTCAGTGTGCTCGCTTCGCTACGGTCAATCTTGTGTGCAGTCGGCTTTGCTTGTATGCGTATTCTGGAATCGTACTGTGCATAGCTAAGCGTGTTCTGCAAATTAACGTGTTACGTTGGGGTATTCGTACTGTGCATAACGAATAACTTATGCCACCTAGACGAGTCAGACGCCTGGTGTCGGCATATACTTTGCATAACCTACCTAAATTGTCCCTACAGCGTTGTTGGCAAATTGCTCGTTCCATTGGCATTCCCTATAAACGCACTCTTACAGCTGCGCAACTGCGTTCACTTATTGCTGACAAACTTATTGAAGAAGAGATGGCACATCAAACTCCTCCCTCTACGGGAGCTAGGGAAAAAACTCCTATGTTCTCGCATGAGGAAGATGATACACCTACGGAGCAAGATGGTCAGTATAGTGCAGCTGGGTTGTCTCGAGGTGAATCAGCGTCCTTGGCACTTGAGCTGGCAAAAATCACGCTGGAGCAAACTAGGGAACAGAGAGCATTCGCAAGGGAAGAATTTGATAGGGAAAGAGAAAGGAGGCAGTTTTCGCATTCTGTAAACGATTTCAGTTTACAAAAAACAGTACAGCTTGTTCCCCGCTTCAATGAGGCCGAACCAGAGCAATTTTTCGAAAGCTTCGAAAATCAGGCTCGAGCCTTGAGGTGGCCGGAACAGCACTGGGCAGCGTTGGTTCATACAGCATTATTGGGTAAGGCACAGGAATTTACGTCGGTATTAACTGACGCTGAATTCTCTGATTATCAAATAGTGAAGACCACAGTGTTGGGAGCATATACATGTATCCCAGCTAAATATCAGACCTTCAAATTGAACAGGCAGCAGCTTGGTCAATCCCTGGTGGACTTTGTGAGACAGCAAACCAAAGCTTTTACCAGCTGGTATAAAGCGAGTGGTGTCTCTAACTTTGAGGAGCTGGTGCAGCTTATTCTGATTGATAACCTGCTGGAGTCTGTGGGACCCGAGGTTCGTGTCTTTCTGCAGGATCGTGACTTAACCACTGCATTGGAGGCAGCCAGGTGGGCTGATACCTTCGAAACGAACCGCTCCTTGTCCGAGCGGTCCCGTCTCTCTTTTCAACAGTCTGGCGTGAGCAGAGATCGACAACATTGGAGAATGAAGTGCCAGCCGGAGGGAGAGCGTCTACGTCATCCAACTAAGTCACCTGGTGAGCCACGCTTCTCAACATATGGTCCCCCTGCGGAGAGGCAAACTACTTATGGAGCATCTCGACAACAATATCCAGAGAGGCACCAGCCAGAACGACACCACTTGCAACGTCATCAGGGAGTAAAGGGCAAGCCTGTCGTCTGCTTCAGGTGTAATAAAGTAGGTCACAATTACAGATGCTTACCCTCTTCCTCGTCTGGATGACGTAATTGACTTTGTGGGTAAGGCTACTTTTGTGTCCAAATTAGATCTCCTCAAAGGCTACTATCAGGTACCTTTGACAGATAAGGCGAAGGAAATCTCTGCCTTCGTAATTCCAGGTCATTATCAATACACAGTTACCCCCTTCGGAATGAAAAATTCCCCCTCTTCATTCCAGAAACTTATCCATCAGGCTATTAAAGGACTTGAAGGCACGGCAGCGTACCTAGATGATATTGTTGTGGTGTCTGATACTTGGGATCAACACCTACTTAGACTTAAGGCTCTTTTTGAGACCATTAAGAGTTCCCATTTAACAGTTAATTTATCTAAATCTTCCTTTGGCCAGGCCACTGTCACTTTTCTAGACCATGAAGTAGGTAGTGGTAAAGTTGCACCTAAACTTGCTAAAGTTCTTTCTATTATAGATTATCCAGTTCCTCATGATAGGAAATCTCTTCAACGTTTCCTAGGCATGATAGGATTTTACAGAAGATTCTGTAAGAATTTCTCAGATATTGTAGCCCCTCTTACCTCTCTTACCAGTCGTAAAGTTCCCTTTAATTGGACGTCAGACTGTAACACTGCTTTTAATAAAGCAAAAAGTTTATTGTGTACTGCACCCATTCTCTTGTCTCCAGACTTCTCCAAACCTTTTTCATTACAGGTTGATGCTTGTGAGTCTGGGGTTGGGGCAGTACTATTACAAATCGGGAACAAGGAGTTGCAGCCTGTAGCATACTTTTCAGTAAAGTTCCAGCCGCATCAGAGGGCTTATTCTACCATTGAAAAAGAAGCCCTCGCGCTGGTACTGGCTTTGGAGCATTTCGATGTTTATGTGGGCCAGACATCGCAGGTGGTCACAGTCTACAGTGATCACAATCCTCTAGTATATCTCCAAGCCATGAAGAACCACAACACAAGGCTTATGCGCTGGACGCTAAGGCTGCAACCCTATAATCTGTCGATTAAATATATTGCCGGCAAAGAAAATATGTTGGCAGACTCTTTATCTAGAGTCTAATATTATTTAGGTTAGGATGTTATTTGTGGTAACCCCTTTTCATGCTCTTTTTTTTTATCCCCTGGTGTGGGGTTTTTTTTTTAGTGAGGGGATGCGGGCTACCGTCCGCCTGTATCTTGGACCTATGCTAGCCTGTCTGACTGCTGTCTCACTCTAAGTTTAGAGTTTGGCTTTTGGTCACGAGAAAAGCTGAGCTCTATCAAAGAGTTGGATGGTGGAGAGGAAAGGCGGTCCCATTATTTTGTGCCATGGCGGCACAGTTACCACTGGGAGGTGGCAGCCTAATCCTTAGCCTTCTCGGGGTGGGGGTGTGGCATGCAAAGAGTACGTAACCTTTATTCGGCGCATGTACACACCCTCATTTACAGGCTATCTCCCCCAACCAGCGAACCAGGTTGCTAAGAGTTGATGATGGGGCCCCGTCGTTCAACTAGTGACCAGGTTCTAGCCAATAAGAAGATGGTTTTGGCGATCGCAGAGGTTATGTGGGTACCGCTCTCCTGTCTGCCCTTGTCATTCCCATTCTAGAGCTGGTTGAAGCACGGTCTGCTATCTTGTGGCTTCTATTTCTGCTTTGCTTACCGTGGAGTGCACTATACTTATCACTGTACATAGTGTACATATTGCTGTTATAAATTGGTGAAGGATAATATAAGTCTAAACTTTTTCTACTGTGTTTATTTGCTCCCATTACACCCGGGGTAACAGGCCATTTGGATCCTGGGTTGTAATACTCGGAAAACCACTTCTCAGATTGGCTGAACCGAGGGTGTACATAGTACTTTTCCCTCTGTAACTTAACATACTGCTTCCGACTATAAGTTTAGGAAAGGGGATATTTTGAGGAAAAAAACCTTAAAAAAGTGGGAGGTATGGTTGTTCAGACACCCAGGAACCACTAGCGTGTTAACGCCCACTCTTCCATCTGGTGGGCAGAGGCTAAACTTCAGTTCCTAGCGTCTGAGTAGTATTAACCTTACCTGGTGTGGGTTGAAGTTTGAAGAATAACTTCACCTCCACTCTTCTCATGATCAGGTACGGTGATCTACAAGGAGTATTTCTGTTCATTGACGCTAATTTACCTGGTTACAAGTCATGACATTGAAGTAGAATACCAGTCTTTGTCTTTCTTCATTGTCATACTTATTTAACACTTATATAACCAGTGTTTTCTTTATTATCAGCTCTGCTGCTGACCTGGTCAACCAGGGTAGACGCTAGTTAATTGGAACAAGATCCCTGTCTACAGGACGTAGTGGGACATTACGACTCCTCACCTCTAAAATCTGAATTGTGGTGATACAACCAAGTAGTGACAGGATTTTCAGAACATGGGACGAACACCGCCACCCAGGATAACCAACACCATTTCTTCTAAAACATCATCAGAAGACCATCCTGGGCATAAGATTCTCATGTCCCAACATCCTACTGGAACCACAGCGGCCAATATTTATTTTATTTATTTTTAATTAAAATCCTTAGAAAAATATAATTATTATCCATCAAGTTATTCATTTGTTATTTTTCCTTTCTTTTGTTCAATAGGAAGGCGTTCCCCTGACACTGGTAGCACAGAAGACCAGTACAGACACACAGAAGAACAAATATAGTTCAGTAACAGAGAAGACCAGTACAGTAACAGAGAAGACCAATACAGTAACACAGAAGAATGAGTACAGTAACAGAGACGACCAGTACAGAAAATTAAAACAAAAGAACGGTAGAGTGCAGTACAGAAATGCAGTACAGTAGCAAAGAAAAAATGTACAGCAACAGAGATGAACAATAAGGTTTATGCAGTACGGGGATACCTTTCTGGGATCACGCATGATTATAATTACATCAGCCTTACATTCACTGCCTCTGCTGCTGCCTCTATATTAAACTGAAGAAGCCTACTGTGTAGGCGAAACGTTTTTGATTGAAGACACCTAACTGTTGGGTCTCACTCCAGCAACACCCACGGTATTGTCCCGGCCCGGGTCTTTTCCAGATGACCTACGTTATGTTAGAGTACCAGACATGTGTACCCAGGAGACCTGTCATCTTCACATCGCTCAACGACTCTCAAACATATATTACTGCCATTTCTAGTTGTTGCAATGTTATCTCTGTTGTGTTAATCAAAAATAAGAACAATATTTTTATTAATGTTATTTTTATTAATGTTAACTCCGGTGAATGAACAAAATAAGAACACTACCGTGGCTCCTATGAGAGTGGCTGGATTGGAAATAATACCACCCTGGTAGACGCTTTTGAATCCAAATTAGCAAATCTTGAATTATAATAACATTAATAATTTGCGACCACTGTCAGCCTCAGAATTATCTCTGAGTTACCAGACCTTGCCACGTGGAGGCCAGTGGTTCGTCTTTAAGGTCCGCCCCCCCCCTCGCCTTCCCCAGGTTCATGTGTCCAGGAATCCATCCGTGGGCCCCCGGATGTCTACCCTTCCTCACTTCCCTAAGGTCAGCCTCGCCTCTCTCTCTGCCTTCCAGCCTCAGCCTTCCCTAGGGTTATGTACCCAGGAATTCATCCGTCCGCCGCCGGATGTTTCCCCTTTCTCACTTTCCCAAGGTCAGCCTCACCAACCTGTATTCATGCCTACCCCAGGTTCATGTATCCAGGAAACCATCCGTCTACCGCCAGATGTCTTCCCTTCCCCACTTCCCCAAGGTCAGCATCAACTGCATGTATTCATGCTTTCCCCAGGTTCATGTATCCAGGAATCCATCCGTTCGCTCCCGGATGTCTCCCCTTCCCCACTTACCCAAGGTTAGCCTCAACAACAACCTTCCCCAAGTTTATGTATCCAGGAATCCATCCGCTCGCTCCCGGATGTCTTCCCTTCCCCACTTACCTAAGGTCAGCGAGTTAGGTCAGTGCCTTCCCCAGATCAGTGTCTCCAGGAGTCCACTTGGTGTCACCTCAGGTGGAAATCCCTTCTCCACTTCCCCAAAGTCAGCGGTATTCTTGCTTTACCCAGGTTCATGTATCCAGGAATCGATCCGTCTACCGCCGGATGTCTTCCCTTTCCCACTTCCCCAAGGTCAGCCTCAACTGCACGTATTCATGCTTTCCCCAGGTTCATGTATCCAGGAATCCATCCGCTCGTTCCCAGATGTCTCCCCTTCCCCACTTACCCAAGGTTAGCCTCAACAACAACCTTCCCCAAGTTTATGTATCCAGGAATCCATCCGCTCGCTCCCGGATGTCTTCCCTTCCCCACTTACCTAAGGTCAGCGAGTTAGGTCAGTGCCTTCCCCAGATCAGTGTCTCCAGAAATCCACTTGGTGTCACCTCAGGTGGAAATCCCTTCTCCACTTCCCTAAAGTCAGCGGTATTCTTGCTTTACCCAGGTTCATGTATCCAGGAATCGATCCGTCTACCGCCGGATGTCTTCCCTTCCCCACTTCCCCAAGGTCAGCCTCAACTGCACGTATTCATGCTTTCCCCAGGTTCATGTATCCAGGAATCCATCCGCTCGCTCCCAGATGTCTCCCCTTCCCCACTTACCCAAGGTTAGCCTCAACAACAACCTTCCCCAAGTTTATGTATCCAGGAATCCATCCGCTCGCTCCCGGATGTCTTCCCTTCCCCACTTACCTAAGGTCAGCGAGTTAGGTCAGTGCCTTCCCCAGATCAGTGTCTCCAGGAGTCCACTTGGTGTCACCTCAGGTGGAATCCCTTCCCCACTTCCCCAAAGTCAGCGGTATTCTTGCTTTACCCAGGTTCATGTATCCAGGAATCGATCCGTCTACCGCCGGATGTCTTCCCTTCCCCACTTACCTAAGGTCAGCGAGTTAGGTCAGTGCCTTCCCCAGATCAGTGTCTCCAGGAGTCCACTTGGTGTCACCTCAGGTGGAAATCCCTTCTCCACTTCCCTAAAGTCAGCGGTATTCTTGCTTTACCCAGGTTCATGTATCCAGGAATCGATCCGTCTACCGCCGGATGTCTTCCCTTCCCCACTTACCCAAGGTCAGCCTCAACTGCTGGTATTCATGCCTTTCCCAGGTTTATGTATCCAGGAATCCATCCGTTCGCTCCCGGATGTCTCCCCTTCCCCACTTACCTAAGGTCAGCCTCAACTACAACCTTCCCCAAGCTCATGTATCCAGGAATCCATCCGCTCGCTCCCGGATGTTTCCCCTTCCCCACTTACCTAAGGTCGGCGGTGCCTTCCCCGGATCAGTGTCTCCAGGAATCCACTTGTGTCACTGAGTGGACTCCCTTCCCCACTTCCCCAGAGTCAGCGGTTGCCACCCTCAGTGACCTTGCTGAATGGAAACTTGGTCTTGTCTAGCTGGTCTACGGTAGTGACTGTTCAGGTAGGTGGAATTACTGGAGGGGACACACAGTAAACTGCGTCCAGTAATTACATCCACCAAGACAGCCTGGAACCGTAGACCAGCTGGACGAGACGAAGCTCGTACACAGCTCGGCCACCTTGGGGGCTAATTAATTACAATTTTGGAATTCCTCTTATGTTACACTATGAATTTATACTGAGATCAAGTTTTTTTTAACTTATTTAGCAGTTTAAATGTGTTTGTGAGCGACATTCTATGTGAAATATGTAAATATATAAAGATGAACAAGTTGGAGACACTAGTGGAGGACTGTGTCGTGTGTAACAAGTTATTTTGTATAAATGAATGTAATATCTACGTGTTATTGTATATTGGTGTCATATGTACCTGTTCTTGTGTGTTCACGAATGTCATGTGTACATGTTATTATGTATGAAAAAGTATCAAATTCAAATCTCTAAATTTCCTCTATGAAAACTATAACACATTTATAATAATAGCTATTTCTGGTGTTTCGTAAATGAATTTGAAGGTCGGATATATACATACATGCGCGCACACATGTATATGTGTGTGTGTATATACAGAGTTTTACATAATGTGTTAATAAAGCTGTGTTTAGAGTGACACCTGGTCTACATGATGGCTTACTCTGTATATACTGTCTTCTGAGCAAAGTACAATGACATCACACGTCTTTAAGACCACAGGTGACATCACACAACATTATCTAACACCACAGGTGACATCACACGTCTTTAAGACCACAGGTGACATCACACGTCTTTAAGACCACAGGTGACATCAACACCAAGTTTTTTGTGTAAATCTTTACCGTCTTTTTTGCATATTATAACTTAATTCAACACTATTGCTCTCAAAACATTTGCTAAGATTAAATACATTTTTAACTCAAGTATATTTTTATCAAACCTATAAATCCACCTAAGTGTTGCTTCCCTTTATATAAGTGTTTTTCTCTTCGGTATTTCATTGTTTACACTTGATGCATATATTAATTTCCCTTTCAGACTTCACACTCTTCTTTGGTACGCATATTTTGTCTTTTCCATCATTTCATCCATCATATTTCTGACACACACTTTATGGTCAACAGTTTTATTCCATTATAATTATTACATTCTTTAAAGTTTTCACTTTTCTTTTATAAACATTATGAACAAAATCATTAAGTATTCCAGGACTTTATTACAACTGCCTCACAAACTTCAATATTAATACATTCTAAATTTCCCAGTTTTATTCTTCTTATTGACTCATTTCTTTTATTCTGACTGACTAACTGTTGACAGCAGAGTCAGCCAGGCTGACAGCAGAGTCAGCCAGGCTGACAGCAGAGTCAGCCAGGCTGACAGCAGAGTCAGCCAAGCTGACAGCAGAGTCAGCCAGGCTGACAGCTGTACCACGGAACTGTGCTCTTCTTTATTGTGAATTATTATGTAGTTCACTTAAGTTTTCTTCTAATGTTTACTTTTCACTTTCATCTACACATACACATCACTACAAACACACTACTACGTACACACATATATACATGTGTACACGTTCTCATAAGCATATCTGCACTCTCTCACACCATTGTTTAAATTAATGAGTTCTAGTGTAAGAAAATTAAGAAAATTCTTGATCATGTTATTTAAATTTTCTTAAGAAACTGGAATGAGGGTTACAATATTTTGATGAAATATTTTGGAAAAAGATATAAATATGTGAAGAAGTGATTAACTTCAGAGACTTGGAGTTAAAACAGAGATATTCTTATAAATTATCTTAATAAACATTTAGTTTAATTAGAATTAATTATTAAATAATTCTCTCAGTTTTCTCATACTCTCTTCTCTCACCTCCTCAATAATGACATAAGAAACATTCACCACAACAGATGGATAAAAAAAAAAAAACTCGGTGATGAAAATAAAAACTATCAACCTGGATGATTCGATCTACTGATAATAAGAATTTTGGTGATGGCTGCCACAACCTGGCCAGTACGACGCCACAACCTGGCCAGTACGACGCCACAACCTGGCCAGTACGACGCCACAACCTGGCCAGTACGACGCCACAACCTGGCCAGTACGACGCCACAACCTGGCCAGTACGACGCCACAACCTGGCCAGTACGACTGTGTGTTAATGTCTCCCAGACTGTTGTTATGTACTGTGATGTATCAATGTTAACATATATTACACACTGAATGTTGTGGTGCACTATGTTGCAGAGATATATGACACACTGAATGTTGTGGTGCACTATGTTGCAGAGATATATGACACACTGAATGTTGTGGTGCACTATGTTGCAGAGATATATGACACACTGAATGTTGTGGTGCACTATGTTGCAGAGATATATGACACACTGAATGTTGTGGTGCACTATGTTGCAGAGATATATGACACACTGAATGTTGTGGTGCACTATGTTGCAGAGATATATGACACACTGAATGTTGTGGTGCACTATGTTGCAGAGATATATGACACACTGAATGTTGTGGTGCACTATGTTGCAGAGATAAATGACACACTGAATGTTGAGGTGCACTATGCTGCAGAGATATATGGCAAATAGCTGGAATGTAATGAAAAAGACAAAACTGTAGAAGGGAACTACTGAATGAAGGAGTTTGTTTCACAGGTGAAAGTTCCTCTCTGCTGTTATGTGTTTTTTTCACCACCATCGTTGTGTTAGGTATAAAGTCTGTCTGATACACCAGAGTTAATAACACTGTATCTAACCTGTTTACCTGGAGAGAGTTCCGGGGGTCAACGCCCCCGCAGCCCGGTCTGTGACCAGGTAAATACCTGATAGAAAACTTATTGACAGGATTCATTTCTTAGGATTCTGTTGGTAGGAATCAAGTTTATAAGACTGGACGCTATTATGAGATTACTACTGGAAGGACTGTTACCAGAAGACTTTTAGTAGAAGACCTCCGGTAGGTTTCTGTTGGAAATAGTTTTGGCAACACTCTATTGGTAAAAGACTTCAGGTAGCGATTCGTTTGTAACGTATAAGATGAATAAAACGAGACTCACGAAATTGTAATGGCAGGATTGCAAACAAACCAAACCACTGGCGGGATTTGAACCCGCGGTCAGAGAGTCTCAAATCCCGCCCGTGGTATGGTTTGGTTAAGATGAATCAAGTCAGATGGTTTTACAGAGACATATAAAACAGTGTATTAACACACAAAACATGAAAATAACTCATAAAACAGTATCATAACAATAAAAAAGTATAGTGACACAAATCATTAGAGAAACTCATAAAAAAGTAAATTAAGACCAGTACAGTACAGTAACACAGAAGACCAGTACAGTACAGTAACACAGAAGACCAGTACAGTACAGTAACACAGAAGACCAGTAGAGTACAGTAACACAGAAGACCAGTACAGTACAGTAACACAGAAGACCAGTACAGTACAGTAACACAGAAGACCAGTACAGTAACACAGAAGACCAGTACAGTACAGTAACACAGAAGACCAGTACAGTACAGTAACACAGAAGACCAGTACAGTAACACAGAAGACCAGTACAGTAACACAGAAGACCAGTACAGTACAGTAACACAGAAGACCAGTACAGTACAGTAACACAGAAGACCAGTACAGTACAGTAACACAGAAGACCAGTACAGTACAGTAACACAGAAGACCAGTACAGTACAGTAACACAGAAGACCAGTAGAGTACAGTAACACAGAAGACCAGTACAGTACAGTAACACAGAAGACCAGTACAGTACAGTAACACAGAAGACCAGTACAGTACAGTAACACAGAAGACCAGTACAGTACAGTAACACAGAAGACCAGTACAGTACAGTAACACAGAAGACCAGTACAGTACAGTAACACAGAAGACCAGTACAGTACAGTAACACAGAAGACCAGTACAGTACAGTAACACAGAAGACCAGTAGAGTACAGTAACACAGAAGACCAGTACAGTACAGTAACACAGAAGACCAGTACAGTACAGTAACACAGAAGACCAGTACAGTACAGTAACACAGAAGACCAGTACAGTACAGTAACACAGAAGACCAGTACAGTACAGTAACACAGAAGACCAGTACAGTACAGTAACACAGAAGACCAGTACAGTACAGTAACACAGAAGACCAGTACAGTACAGTAACACAGAAGACCAGTACAGTACAGTAACACAGAAGACCAGTACAGTACAGTAACACAGAAGACCAGTACAGTACAGTAACACAGAAGACCAGTACAGTACAGTAACACAGAAGACCAGTAGAGTACAGTAACACAGAAGACCAGTAGAGTACAGTAACACAGAAGACCAGTAGAGTACAGTAACACAGAAGACCAGTACAGTACAGTAACACAGAAGACCAGTAGAGTACAGTAACACAGAAGACCAGTACAGTACAGTAACACAGAAGACCAGTACAGTACAGTAACACAGAAGACCAGTACAGTACAGTAACACAGAAGACCAGTAGAGTACAGTAACACAGAAGACCAGTACAGTACAGTAACACAGAAGACCAGTACAGTACAGTAACACAGAAGACCAGTACAGTACAGTAACACAGAAGACCAGTACAGTACAGTAACACAGAAGACCAGTACAGTACAGTAACACAGAAGACCAGTACAGTACAGTAACACAGAAGACCAGTACAGTACAGTAACACAGAAGACCAGTACAGTACAGTAACACAGAAGACCAGTACAGTACAGTAACACAGAAGACCAGTAGAGTACAGTAACACAGAAGACCAGTACAGTACAGTAACACAGAAGACCAGTAGAGTACAGTAACACAGAAGACCAGTACAGTACAGTAACACAGAAGACCAGTACAGTACAGTAACACAGAAGACCAGTACAGTACAGTAACACAGAAGACCAGTACAGTACAGTAACACAGAAGACCAGTACAGTAACACAGAAGACCAGTACAGTACAGTAACACAGAAGACCAGTACAGTACAGTAACACAGAAGACCAGTACAGTACAGTAACACAGAAGACCAGTACAGTACAGTAACACAGAAGACCAGTAACACAAAAGACCAGTACAGTACAGTAACACAGAAGACCAGTACAGTACAGTAACACAGAAGACCAGTACAGTACAGTAACACAGAAGACCAGTACAGTAAAGTAACACAGAAGACCAGTACAGTACAGTAACACAGAAGACCAGTAGAGTACAGTAACACAGAAGACCAGTACAGTACAACAGTACAGTAACACAGAAGACCAGTACAGTACAGTAACACAGAAGACCAGTACAGTACAGTAACACAGAAGACCAGTACAGTACAGTAACACAGAAGACCAGTAGAGTACAGTAACACAGAAGACCAGTACAGTACAGTAACACAGAAGACCAGTACAGTACAGTAACACAGAAGACCAGTAGAGTACAGTAACACAGAAGACCAGTACAGTACAGTAACACAGAAGACCAGTACAGTACAGTAACACAGAAGACCAGTACAGTACAGTAACACAGAAGACCAGTACAGTACAGTAACACAGAAGACCAGTACAGTACAGTAACACAGAAGACCAGTACAGTAACACAGAAGACCAGTAAAGTACATTAACACAGAATACCAGTACAGTACATTAACACAGAAGACCAGTACAGTACAGTAACACAGAAGACCAGTACAGAAGACCAGTACAATAACACAGAAGACCAGTACAGTAACACAGAAGACCAGTAGAGTACAGTAACACAGAAGACCAGTACAGTACAGTAACACAGAAGACCAGTACAGTAACACAGAAGACCAGTACAGTACAGTAACACAGAAGACCAGTAGAGTACAGTAACACAGAAGACCAGTAGAGTACAGTAACACAGAAGACCAGTAGAGTACAGTAACACAGAAGACCAGTACAGTACAGTAACACAGAAGACCAGTACAGTACAGTAACACAGAAGACCAGTAGAGTACAGTAACACAGAAGACCAGTACAGTACAGTAACACAGAAGACCAGTACAGTACAGTAACACAGAAGACCAGTACAGTACAGTAACACAGAAGACCAGTACAGTACAGTAACACAGAAGACCAGTACAGTACAGTAACACAGAAGACCAGTACAGTACAGTAACACAGAAGACCAGTACAGTACAGTAACACAGAAGACCAGTACAGTACAGTAACACAGAAGACCAGTACAGTACAGTAACACAGAAGACCAGTACAGTACAGTAACACAGAAGACCAGTACAGTACAGTAACACAGAAGACCAGTACAGTACAGTAACACAGAAGACCAGTACAGTACAGTAACACAGAAGACCAGTACAGTACAGTAACACAGAAGACCAGTACAGTACAGTAACACAGAAGACCAGTACAGTACAGTAACACAGAAGACCAGTACAGTACAGTAACACAGAAGACCAGTACAGTACAGTAACACAGAAGACCAGTACAGTACAGTAACACAGAAGACCAGTACAGTACAGTAACACAGAAGACCAGTACAGTACAGTAACACAGAAGACCAGTACAGTACAGTAACACAGAAGACCAGTACAGTACAGTAACACAGAAGACCAGTACAGTACAGTAACACAGAAGACCAGTACAGTACAGTAACACAGAAGACCAGTACAGTACAGAAGACCAGTACAGTAACACAGAAGACCAGTACAGTACAGTAACACAGAAGACCAGTACAGTACAGTAACACAGAAGACCAGTACAGTACAGTAACACAGAAGACCAGTACAGTACAGTAACACAGAAGACCAGTACAGTACAGTAACACAGAAGACCAGTACAGTACAGTAACACAGAAGACCAGTACAGTACAGTAACACAGAAGACCAGTACAGTACAGTAACACAGAAGACCAGTACAGTACAGTAACACAGAAGACCAGTACAGTACAGTAACACAGAAGACCAGTACAGTACAGTAACACAGAAGACCAGTACAGTACAGTAACACAGAAGACCAGTACAGTACAGTAACACAGAAGACCAGTACAGTACAGTAACACAGAAGACCAGTACAGTACAGTAACACAGAAGACCAGTACAGTACAGTAACACAGAAGACCAGTACAGTACAGTAACACAGAAGACCAGTACAGTACAGTAACACAGAAGACCAGTACAGTACAGTAACACAGAAGACCAGTACAGTACAGTAACACAGAAGACCAGTACAGTACAGTAACACAGAAGACCAGTACAGTACAGTAACACAGAAGACCAGTACAGTAACACAGAAGACCAGTACAGTAACACAGAAGACCAGTAGAGTACAGTAACACAGAAGACCAGTAGAGTACAGTAACACAGAAGACCAGTACAGTACAGTAACACAGAAGACCAGTACAGTACAGTAACACAGAAGACCAGTAGAGTACAGTAACACAGAAGACCAGTACAGTACAGTAACACAGAAGACCAGTAGAGTACAGTAACACAGAAGACCAGTACAGTACAGTAACACAGAAGACCAGTACAGTACAGTAACACAGAAGACCAGTACAGTACAGTAACACAGAAGACCAGTACAGTACAGTAACACAGAAGACCAGTACAGTACAGTAACACAGAAGACCAGTACAGTACAGTAACACAGAAGACCAGTACAGTACAGTAACACAGAAGACCAGTACAGTACAGTAACACAGAAGACCAGTACAGTACAGTAACACAGAAGACCAGTACAGTACAGTAACACAGAAGACCAGTACAGTACAGTAACACAGAAGACCAGTACAGTACAGTAACACAGAAGACCAGTACAGTACAGTAACACAGAAGACCAGTACAGTACAGTAACACAGAAGACCAGTACAGTACAGTAACACAGAAGACCAGTACAGTACAGTAACACAGAAGACCAGTACAGTACAGTAACACAGAAGACCAGTACAGTACAGTAACACAGAAGACCAGTACAGTACAGTAACACAGAAGACCAGTACAGTACAGTAACACAGAAGACCAGTACAGTACAGTAACACAGAAGACCAGTACAGTACAGTAACACAGAAGACCAGTACAGTACAGTAACACAGAAGACCAGTACAGTACAGTAACACAGAAGACCAGTACAGTACAGTAACACAGAAGACCAGTACAGTACAGTAACACAGAAGACCAGTACAGTACAGTAACACAGAAGACCAGTACAGTACAGTAACACAGAAGACCAGTACAGTACAGTAACACAGAAGACCAGTACAGTACAGTAACACAGAAGACCAGTACAGTACAGTAACACAGAAGACCAGTACAGTACAGTAACACAGAAGACCAGTACAGTACAGTAACACAGAAGACCAGTACAGTACAGTAACACAGAAGACCAGTACAGTACAGTAACACAGAAGACCAGTACAGTACAGTAACACAGAAGACCAGTACAGTACAGTAACACAGAAGACCAGTACAGTACAGTAACACAGAAGACCAGTACAGTACAGTAACACAGAAGACCAGTACAGTACAGTAACACAGAAGACCAGTACAGTACAGTAACACAGAAGACCAGTACAGTACAGTAACACAGAAGACCAGTACAGTACAGTAACACAGAAGACCAGTACAGTACAGTAACACAGAAGACCAGTACAGTACAGTAACACAGAAGACCAGTACAGTACAGTAACACAGAAGACCAGTACAGTACAGTAACACAGAAGACCAGTACAGTACAGTAACACAGAAGACCAGTACAGTACAGTAACACAGAAGACCAGTACAGTACAGTAACACAGAAGACCAGTACAGTACAGTAACACAGAAGACCAGTACAGTACAGTAACACAGAAGACCAGTACAGTACAGTAACACAGAAGACCAGTACAGTACAGTAACACAGAAGACCAGTACAGTACAGTAACACAGAAGACCAGTACAGTACAGTAACACAGAAGACCAGTACAGTACAGTAACACAGAAGACCAGTACAGTACAGTAACACAGAAGACCAGTACAGTACAGTAACACAGAAGACCAGTACAGTACAGTAACACAGAAGACCAGTACAGTACAGTAACACAGAAGACCAGTACAGTACAGTAACACAGAAGACCAGTACAGTACAGTAACACAGAAGACCAGTACAGTACAGTAACACAGAAGACCAGTACAGTACAGTAACACAGAAGACCAGTACAGTACAGTAACACAGAAGACCAGTACAGTACAGTAACACAGAAGACCAGTACAGTACAGTAACACAGAAGACCAGTACAGTACAGTAACACAGAAGACCAGTACAGTACAGTAACACAGAAGACCAGTACAGTACAGTAACACAGAAGACCAGTACAGTACAGTAACACAGAAGACCAGTACAGTACAGTAACACAGAAGACCAGTACAGTACAGTAACACAGAAGACCAGTACAGTACAGTAACACAGAAGACCAGTACAGTACAGTAACACAGAAGACCAGTACAGTACAGTAACACAGAAGACCAGTACAGTACAGTAACACAGAAGACCAGTACAGTACAGTAACACAGAAGACCAGTACAGTACAGTAACACAGAAGACCAGTACAGTACAGTAACACAGAAGACCAGTACAGTACAGTAACACAGAAGACCAGTACAGTACAGTAACACAGAAGACCAGTACAGTACAGTAACACAGAAGACCAGTACAGTACAGTAACACAGAAGACCAGTACAGTACAGTAACACAGAAGACCAGTACAGTACAGTAACACAGAAGACCAGTACAGTACAGTAACACAGAAGACCAGTACAGTACAGTAACACAGAAGACCAGTACAGTACAGTAACACAGAAGACCAGTACAGTACAGTAACACAGAAGACCAGTACAGTACAGTAACACAGAAGACCAGTACAGTACAGTAACACAGAAGACCAGTACAGTACAGTAACACAGAAGACCAGTACAGTACAGTAACACAGAAGACCAGTACAGTACAGTAACACAGAAGACCAGTACAGTACAGTAACACAGAAGACCAGTACAGTACAGTAACACAGAAGACCAGTACAGTACAGTAACACAGAAGACCAGTACAGTACAGTAACACAGAAGACCAGTACAGTACAGTAACACAGAAGACCAGTACAGTACAGTAACACAGAAGACCAGTACAGTACAGTAACACAGAAGACCAGTACAGTACAGTAACACAGAAGACCAGTACAGTACAGTAACACAGAAGACCAGTACAGTACAGTAACACAGAAGACCAGTACAGTACAGTAACACAGAAGACCAGTACAGTACAGTAACACAGAAGACCAGTACAGTACAGTAACACAGAAGACCAGTACAGTACAGTAACACAGAAGACCAGTACAGTACAGTAACACAGAAGACCAGTACAGTACAGTAACACAGAAGACCAGTACAGTACAGTAACACAGAAGACCAGTACAGTACAGTAACACAGAAGACCAGTACAGTACAGTAACACAGAAGACCAGTACAGTACAGTAACACAGAAGACCAGTACAGTACAGTAACACAGAAGACCAGTACAGTACAGTAACACAGAAGACCAGTACAGTACAGTAACACAGAAGACCAGTACAGTACAGTAACACAGAAGACCAGTACAGTACAGTAACACAGAAGACCAGTACAGTACAGTAACACAGAAGACCAGTACAGTACAGTAACACAGAAGACCAGTACAGTACAGTAACACAGAAGACCAGTACAGTACAGTAACACAGAAGACCAGTACAGTACAGTAACACAGAAGACCAGTACAGTACAGTAACACAGAAGACCAGTACAGTACAGTAACACAGAAGACCAGTACAGTACAGTAACACAGAAGACCAGTACAGTACAGTAACACAGAAGACCAGTACAGTACAGTAACACAGAAGACCAGTACAGTACAGTAACACAGAAGACCAGTACAGTACAGTAACACAGAAGACCAGTACAGTACAGTAACACAGAAGACCAGTACAGTACAGTAACACAGAAGACCAGTACAGTACAGTAACACAGAAGACCAGTACAGTACAGTAACACAGAAGACCAGTACAGTACAGTAACACAGAAGACCAGTACAGTACAGTAACACAGAAGACCAGTACAGTACAGTAACACAGAAGACCAGTACAGTACAGTAACACAGAAGACCAGTACAGTACAGTAACACAGAAGACCAGTACAGTACAGTAACACAGAAGACCAGTACAGTACAGTAACACAGAAGACCAGTACAGTACAGTAACACAGAAGACCAGTACAGTACAGTAACACAGAAGACCAGTACAGTACAGTAACACAGAAGACCAGTACAGTACAGTAACACAGAAGACCAGTACAGTACAGTAACACAGAAGACCAGTACAGTACAGTAACACAGAAGACCAGTACAGTACAGTAACACAGAAGACCAGTAGAGTACAGTAACACAGAAGACCAGTACAGTACAGTAACACAGAAGACCAGTAGAGTACAGTAACACAGAAGACCAGTACAGTACAGTAACACAGAAGACCAGTAGAGTACAGTAACACAGAAGACCAGTACAGTACAGTAACACAGAAGACCAGTACAGTACAGTAACACAGAAGACCAGTACAGTACAGTAACACAGAAGACCAGTACAGTACAGTAACACAGAAGACCAGTACAGTACAGTAACACAGAAGACCAGTACAGTACAGTAACACAGAAGACCAGTACAGTACAGTAACACAGAAGACCAGTACAGTACAGTAACACAGAAGACCAGTACAGTACAGTAACACAGAAGACCAGTACAGTACAGTAACACAGAAGACCAGTACAGTACAGTAACACAGAAGACCAGTACAGTACAGTAACACAGAAGACCAGTACAGTACAGTAACACAGAAGACCAGTACAGTACAGTAACACAGAAGACCAGTACAGTACAGTAACACAGAAGACCAGTACAGTACAGTAACACAGAAGACCAGTACAGTACAGTAACACAGAAGACCAGTACAGTACAGTAACACAGAAGACCAGTACAGTACAGTAACACAGAAGACCAGTACAGTACAGTAACAAGATTCGACTGTAAAAACTTGCATTTGTGGTCACAGTGGTGCCTGTGCTAACCTTCCTATGGTGTAGTAATATACCTAGTTGGATGAATCTAAGTCTAGCTCCCGCTGCCCCCCCCCTTCCTCCTCCCCCCCCCCCCGAAAGGTGACGTGTGGGGCTCCGGTCAAACAGTAATCACTCGACTCACAGCTCCCAGTACTACTGTAAGTACACGCCTGCTCATATTCTAATGGACTTATTGGTTGAAAGCTTCACTTTTGACCAACAATAAACTTAGTCCTTTCAGCCTTGATATCTCTTAAAGGTTTTAATAATCACCACATCTTTCAGGTATTGTACTTATCATGGAGAGTAATTTTTTAAGCAGTGGGTAACCTGTCTCTCTTTCCAGCTTGGAATGACAGATTGGGTCACCTGCCAACCAACGAGAAGAATTGAAGGAAACGGACTAACGTCCTGAGACGTCCCATGTTGGATCTACCTACCTGTTATGTACGCCGACGCTGGACATAACCCCTCATCATAGCAGTGGTAACGAACCTGCTTTCCTGTCATCTGGATTAATTATTCACGGCTATAGACTCTGTGAAGAACGAGCCGGTGGGTTGTCACCAACACCTGCGACCCCCCCCCCCCATCATCAGCAACTGCTACGATTTCAACAACACGCAGTGTCACCAACACCTGCGATCCCCCCCCCCCATCATCAGCAACTGCTACGATTTCAACAACACGCAGTGTCACCAACTCCTGCGACCCCTCCTCCCCCATCATCAGCAACAGCTACGATTTCAACAACACGCAGTGTCACCAACACCAGACACCCCAGTATCACTATATATATCTATTAGCGTTGAGTTCAAATGCCATTTTTTCATTTCATTTTTCATTTTTCTTTCAAATAGGATATTCCTTTCATGTTTCACTGTTTTATGTTTGCTTTAGTAAATAATAAAGTGTTTATCTTTGTAAATTATTATTTCTTTTTCTATTCATTAATTTTCCTGAGGAGGAGCCAGCCTTGGTAATACTGTCTGAAGTTGTTACAGGGCTGAGTAAGCCTTCTCATTGATTACTATAATTTACTTTGATAATATACACCTAGACAACTTTATTGTTATTAATAATCTTATTAAATATTAATTTCTTTAGTCTGTAGCCTACCAGTTGTAATCCTGAAGCACCCTTGAATCTTACTAAATTCTAATGGATAACTGGACAAGGATACTGACTACTTGCTACAAAAACCCAGTAACAGGCTGGATGCTAGAAGGGCAGTCCTTTCTAGTATTCACTGGAGATCTCTAAGCTTATTAGATATCGCGTTTTTTGTAACACTGGTCTTCTGTGTTATTGTAATATGCTGGTCTTCTGTGTTATTGTAATGTACTGGTCATCTGTGCTATTGCACTGTACAGGTCTTTTGTGTTCTTGTACTGTACTGGTATTCTATGTGATTGTACTCTTCTGGTTTTCTGTGTTATGGTGCTGTACTGGTCCTCTGTGTTAATGTACTGTACCGGTTTTCTGTGCATTATTCTGTAATGGTCTTCTGTGTTATTGTTCTGTACTGGTCTTCTGTGTTACTGTATTGTGCTAGTCTTCTGTGTTATTGTAATGTCCTGGTCTCCTGTCTTATTGTACTCTACTGGTTTTCTGCGTATTCTTCTGTACTCGTCTTCTGTGTTATTCTTCTGTACTGGTCTTCTGTTTCACTGTACTGCACTGGTGTTCTGTGTTATTTCAATGTACTGGTCTTCCTTGTTATTGTACTCTACTGGTATTCTGTGTTATTGTACCGTACAGGTCCTCGGTGTTATTGTACTTTACTGGTCTTCTGTGTATTGTACTGTACTGGTCTGAAATTTGAACTGTACTGGCTGTGTTTTTGTACTGTGCTTGTCTTCTGAGTTATTGTACTGTACTGATCTTCTGTGTTTCTGTACCGTACTGGTCCTCTGTGTTACTGTACTGCAATGTACTGATATTGTGGGCATTGTACAGTAATGGTCTTCTGTGCTAGTGTACTGTGCTGGTCTTCTATGTTACTATACCGAACTGGTCTTCTTTGTTAATGTACTGTACTGGTATTCTGTGTATTGTTCTTTACTGTTTCAGTTATTTTAATATGTTTATTATGCACCTCATACCCATCCTGTGGACGGTAGTCAAAAGATTACAGAGGTACATAATTGGTCCAGGGACTGGACCCCAAAGTTTTGATAGCTGAGCAAGTTACAGAGGTAATGATCTCACAATTTACAAAGGTAATGAACTCACAATTTGCAAAGGTAATGAACTCACAATTTACAAAGGTAATGAACTCACAATTTACAAAGGTAATGAACTCACAATTTACAAAGGTAATGAACTCACAATTTACAAAGGTAATGAACTCACAATTTACAAAGATAATGAACTCCAGGTAGGTCTAGTCACAATCATGACAAGTTACAAAGGTATTAACAGATTACAGAGGTACGTAATGAGTCCAGGGACTGGGCCCCCAAAGTTTTGATAGCTGAACTAGGTACAAAGGTAATGAACTCACAAGTTACAAAGGTAATGAATCCTGTAAGAATGGTTACTTACGTTTATACATGGGTACAATCATGAACAAATTATAGAGTAATGAGCAATTCACACTTCCACACCCGGTCACAACTGTAATGAGTTATTGGTCTTCTGTGTTGTTCTGCACTGGTCTTCTGTGTTACTGTACTGTACTGGTATTGTGTGCATTGTACTGTAATGGTCTTCCGTGTTATTGTACTGTACTGGTATTCTGTGTTATTGTATTGTACTGGTCTTCTATGTTATTGTACAATATTGGTCTTGCTTGTTATTGTACTATACTGGTCTTCTGCGTTATTGTAGTGTACTGGTCTTCTGTGTTACTGTACTGTTATCGTCTTCTGTGTTATTGTATTGTACTGGTCTTCGGCGTTACTGTACTGTATGGTCTTCTGTATTAATGTACTGTACTTGTATTCTCTGTTATTGTACTGTACTGGTCTTTTGAGTTATTGTATTTTACTGGTGTTCTGTGTCACTGTGCAGTACTCGTCTTCCGTGTTACTGTACTGTACTGATCTTGTGTGTTACTGTACTGTACTGATCTGTGTTATTGTACTGAACTAATCTTCTGTGTTATTGTACTGTACTGGTCTTCTGTGTTAGTGAACTGTATTGCTAGTCCACGTTATTGTACTGTACTGTTCTTGTGTTATTCTTTGTACTAGTCTACTGTGATATTGTACTGTACTGGTACTCTGTGTTATTGTACTATTCTGGTCTTCTGCGTTATTATTCTGTACTGGCATTCTGTGTTATAGTACAAATTATGTCCTAGAATTTGTATTGATAAAGCCACTGGGTGGCGAAACATCTACATTAAAGATACCCAGATGTTACATGTGTGTGTATAATTTTCATCTTGTCGGTGTTGTATACCATTCACGTACAAAAATTATGAGTATAAGTTATATGTAAACGCACGTACAGTTATAATTGAACGGAAATACCTTAAACTAGGTCTGGAAAGTAACTGTAATATACTTATCAAAATACCTAAAATATACTAAGCATACTTGCTACGAGCAGCAACTAACAAGATGCATTATCATGTAATTTATGGTATCCATTATCAACAAATTGATGAATAAGACTCCTCATCTGAAACACTTGGTTATCTTATTTGGCGAAAGGTATCACCTGCACGGCAGGCTTCTTCGGCAGAATACAGTCAAATATAACACTGAAGACGGAAGAAGCAGTTATGAGATGATCATTGTGTCAATCTTGGTAGGTGAGTCCCTCCAGTCTACAACACAGTCACACTTTACACAAGTGTCTGAGTCATCAACAGGAAGCTCACTTCCTACCGTCTAGTTTTCACCATTAAGCAACAGAAAAATATTAATTAATAGCGCACACAAGAATAATACTGAAAATAAATATATCTAGTGTTTCATTGTGTGTTGCTCCTCAACTTATCTTTATTGTTTGCCAGTTACATTACCTGGAGGGCATTCTGGGGATCAACGCCCCCGCAGCTTGGTGGATCAGGGCCTGATCAACGAGGCTGTTACTGCTGGCAGCACGTAGTCCAACGTAGGAACCACAGCCCGGCTGATCTGCACAATACTCTTGCGAGTCTCCACCTTGAATATGCTTACCAGTTATTTTAGTATATGAAATTAGATGACTGACTAGAGACAAAAATGTAATAAAAGTAATTATAATTAAGGAAGAAGAAGAGCACAGAAGACCGACAACATCAGTCGTCGTTGTTACTTAACTTTAATATTTATACACTGACTCTGTTTTAATTATACTTTATTTTTCAGCCCATTGATTGTTGGTCTCTCTCTGGGCCATAGTTAATGTGTAGCTGTTGGACCATGGTGGCAGCAGTGGCCAACTGGACCATGGTGGCAGCAGTGGCCAACTGGACCATGGTGGCAGCAGTGACCAACTGGACCATGGTGGCAGCAGTGACCAACTGGACCATGGTGGCAGCAGTGGCCAACTGGACCATGGTGGCAGCAGTGACCAACTGGACCACAGGGCCAACTGGCAGCAGTGACCAACTGGACCATGGTGGCAGCAGTGGCCAACTGGACCATGGTGGCAGCAGTGGTCAACTGGACCATGGTGGCAGCAGTGGTCAACTGGACCATGGTGGCAGCAGTGGTCAACTGGACCATGGTGGCAGCAGTGACCAACTGGACCATGGTGGCAGCAGTGACCAACTGGACCATGGTGGCAGCAGTGGCCAACTGGACCATGGTGGCAGCAGTGGTCAACTGGACCATGGTGGCAGCAGTGGTCAACTGGACCATGGTGTCAGCAGTGACCAACTGGACCATGGTGGCAGCAGTGGCCAACTGGATCATGGTGGCAGCAGTGGCCAACTGGATCATGGTGGCAGCAGTGGCCAACTGGACCATGGTGGCAGCAGTGGTCAACTGGATCATGGTGGCAGCAGTGGTCAACTGGACCATGGTGGCAGCAGTGGCCAACTGGACCATGGTGGCAGCAGTGGTCAACTGGACCATGGTGGCAGCAGTGGTCAACTGGACCATGGTGGCAGCAGTGGTCAACTGGACCATGGTGGCAGCAGTGGTCAACTGGACCATGGTGGCAGCAGTGGTCAACTGGACCATGGTGGCAGCAGTGGTCAACTGGACCATGGTGGCAGCAGTGGTCAACTGGACCATGGTGGCAGCAGTGGTCAACTGGACCATGGTGGCAGCAGTGACCAACTGGACCATGGTGGCAGCAGTGGTCAACTGGACCATGGTGGCAGCAGTGGTCAACTGGACCATGGTGGCAGCAGTGGTCAACTGGACCATGGTGGCAGCAGTGGTCAACTGGACCATGGTGGCAGCAGTGGTCAACTGGACCATGGTGGCAGCAGTGGTCAACTGGACCATGGTGGCAGCAGTGACCAACTGGACCATGGTGGCAGCAGTGACCAACTGGACCATGGTGGCAGCAGTGGTCAACTGGACCATGGTGGCAGCAGTGACCAACCGGACCATGGTGGCAGCAGTGGTCAACTGGACCATGGTGGCAGCAGTGACCAACTGGACCATGGTGGCAGCAGTGGTCAACTGGACCATGGTGGCAGCAGTGACCAACTGGACCATTGTCGCAGCAGTGGTGGAACTGGACAGCAGGTGGCAGTGGTGGACAACTGGACCATGGTGGCAGCAGTGGTCAACTGGACCATGGTGGCAGCAGTGGTCACCCATGGTGGCAGCAGTGGACCATGGTGGCAGCAGTGGTCAACTGGACCATGGTGGCAGCAGTGTACAACTGGACCATGGTGGCAGCAGTGGTCAACTGGACCATGGTGGCAGCAGTGACCAACTGGACCATGGTGGCAGCAGTGGTCAACTGGACCATGGTGGCAGCAGTGGTCAACTGGACCATGGTGGCAGCAGTGACCAACTGGACCATGGTGGCAGCAGTGGTCAACTGGACCATGGTGGCAGCAGTGACCAACTGGACCAAATGGTATATTCCAAGTCCGTCCTGACAACTCTGGCTGTAGATCAACGTTGTTTATTGGTCTGAGAAAGACCAAAATATCTGAACAGCACTTCAAACTATATATTACCTGAGTTCTTATTCAGATTTCTTAATACACAGCTGAACATTGACAAAAATCCTGAGGTCAACCTACCTCTATGTACTATTTTTTTTTCTATAACGTTAATTTACAATCCTGGATATGAATTATGGATTTCTGATTAACTATAGTTATTACGTTGTTATGAGAAAAGATATGTTTAATTTGATAATGTATTTTTACCTGTCGAATATGATTGTTTTGATTATATAAATTAATATATTGGTTTTCTATAATGAGAATGAATATCATTTCTTGTTGAAAATCATTTCTCTGCAGATAATTATTACTATGTACGCTTATTTTCATCTTCCCCTCCCCCTCCGCCTCCCTCCTCACCCCCTTCTCCTCCCCTCCCTCTCTGTGCTACCTATAATAAAGTTAGAGTGACCAGGACTAGACTTCCACCACACCATCAATATACACAGGTTGTTGCAGGTAGTGTCGTGTCGACTGACTCTCATCCCTGGTAACACTGTCATCCCTGGTAACACTGTCATCCCTGGTAACACTGTCATCCCTGGTAACACTGTCATCCCTGGTAACACTGTCATCCCTGGTAACACTGTCATCCCTGGTAACACTGTCATCCCTGGTAACACTGTCATCCCTGGTAACACTGTCATCCCTGGTAACACTGTCATCCCTGGTAACACTGTCATCCCTGGTAACACTGAATTGCCAGGAAATATAAAATTTGTTTTGAGAATACAAAACATTTTATTTTGATATAGAAAATATAAGAGTTCATATTTAAATATAAATGTTGTAAGTGAAGAAGATGAGATGTGGATTGTTTGTGGGATAAAAATCACCAATAGTAGAGGAGAAAATCTTGCTTATTGTAGGAACCTGGTTAGTTCTGGTTGAGGTAACGCTCACGGCTGCTTTTATTATTTATCTAATCTATTTAATATCTGCTGTGTTAGTATACATTACATTTGTGAAGCATTGCGAGTCAATGAAACTTTGATATTAAATCTTAATAAATTATCTATGAGAAAAAGCTAAATCAACTGTAGTAGGAACTCAACGAATATTTCATGTAAGCAGCAGTGCTGTGTGATATATTTGTAGACCAGCCCTTCCCTGAGAACATAAACAGTCCCACTGTAAAATACCCACTGTGGAGAAAATTTTCAAAAAGACTTCTTAACAATGTCTATGATAAAGGACACAGTTGGCCTCCTAGCAGTGAGACATCACATGCTGAAGATTTCCTTTAGGTTGTCCTTAACTCCTTTTTTCACTCTTTTCAAATCTCAGACAACTCGAATTGGTTTAGCTCTTCCTCTAGTGGCCTCTATTCTCACCCCATACAAGTGCATCTTTGACAGTGCGTGAGCTGATCAATTTAGATTCTATGGTCTCTTATGCCAATGTTACTGTTCCAGTGTAGCTACAGTCAGAATGTTGCTGTTCCTGTGTAGCTACAGTCAGAATGTTGCTGTTCCTGTGTAGCAACAGTCACATTGTTACTGTTCCAGTGTAGCAACAGTCAGAATGTTACTATTCCATTGTAGCAACAGTCGCAATGTTACTGTTCCAGTGTAGCAATAGTGACAATGTTACTGTTTCATTGTAGTAACAGTCACAACGCTACTGCTTCAGTGTAGCAACAGTCACAATGTTACTATTTCACTGTATCAACAGTCACAATGTTACAATGTTTCAACATCTCACAGGGACAATGGAAACCAGACGTCGTTTCAAAATTCACCGTCGAGAAGTACATACCAGGGCCCAGAATAACGCAGAAAGCCAGCACAACATCACGAAGGAAATTCCTAGCCAAATTTTTAACTTCACTTCAGAATCTCCTGTCTTGTGTCGTGGTTTCGTTACTATATAAACTGCTTTTGGAGGCTGATATTCAAATGGAAGGTGATTGATATTTGCTTTGAGCTTTCCATTACCACGAGTGACCACGAATCACAAACACTTAGCTCTGCTGGGAGTGCTGTATAATGTATAATGTTATTGAAATAACGAAAAAAAGCAACGAATATGATATTTAGAACATTAGATAAGTGGAACATGTACATGTGAATGAGTCACTTTGAGGAGGACCTGTCTACATAGATCAATAGGCCTATTCACTGTTCTTCATATCGTTTTCACAAAATTGGTATTTATTTTTGAGGCATTATTGATCCCTCAATTTTCATCTTAAGAGGTAACTTAATGATAATGAAAAGGTCTTGATCCGAGGAACTAAAGAAATCTTTCTCAAACTCAATTTATTTGTATATTGTGTAGTTCTTCTATAATTGTAAAGTCTAAAACTAAACTGACGGTATTATTGTTCAATACAAGAAGCTCAGTTAACTGAAGGAAATTGTGACTGTTGCTACACTGGAACAGTAACATTGTGACTGTTGCTACACTGGAACAGTAACATTGTGACTGTTGCTACACTGGAACAGTAACATTGTGACTGTTGCTACACTGGAACAGTAACATTGTGACTGTTGCTACACTGGAACAGTAACATTGTGACTGTTGCTACACTGGAACAGTAACATTGTGAACACACTGGAACAGTAACATTGTGACTGTTGCTACACTGGACTGTTGCTACACTGGAACAGTAACATTGTGACTGTTGCTACACAACAGTAACATTGTGACTGTCGCTACACTCCAACAGTAACATCGTGACTGTTGCTACACTGGAACAGTAACATTGTGACTGTTGCTACACTGGAACAGTACACTGGAACAAACATTGTGACTGTTGCTACATTAACATTGTGACTGTTGTGACTGTTGCTACACTGGAACAATAACACACTGGAACAGTAACATGTGACTGTTGCTACACATAACATTGTGACTGTTGCTACACTGGAACAGTAACATTGTGACTGTTGCTACACTGGAACAGTTGTGTTGCTACACTGGACACTTGAACACTGGAACAGTAACATTGTGACTGTTGCTACACTGGACAACCGTTGCTACACTGGAACAGTAACATTGTGACTGTTGCTACACTGGAACAGTAACATTGTGACTGTTGCTACACTGTTTGTGACTGTTGCTACACTGGAACTACATTGTGACTGTTGCTACACTGGAACAGTAACATTGTGACTGTTGCTACACTGGAACAGTAACATTGTGACTGTTGCTACACTGGAACAGTAACATTGTGACTGTTGCTACACTGGAACAGTAACATTGTGACTGTTGCTACACTGGAACAGTAACATTGTGACTGTTGCTACAGTAAAACAGTAACATTGTGACTGTTGCTACACTGGAACAATAACATTGTGACTGTTGCTACACTGGAACAATAACATTGTGACTGTTGCTACACTGGAACAATAACATTGTGACTGTTGCTACACTGGAACAATAACATTGTGACTGTTGCTACACTGGAACAATAACATTGTGACTGTTGCTACACTGGAACAATAGCATTGTGACTGTTGCTACACTGGAACAATAACATTGTGACTGTTGCTACACTGGAACAATAACATTGTGACTGTTGCTACACTGAAACAGTAACAATGTGACAGTTGCTACACTGGAACAGTAGCATTGTGACTGTTCCTACACTGGAACAGTAACATTGTGACATTTGCTACAGTGAAACAGAAACAGTGACTGTTGCTACTTTGAAAGAGTAACACTGACTGTTCCTACACTAGAACAGTAACATTCTGACTGTTGCTCCACTGGAACTGTAACATTGCAATTGTTGCTACACTGGAACAGTAACATTGTGACTTGCAACAGTGACACAGTAACATTATGACTATTGCTACACTGAATCAGTAACACTGAGACTTACTACAATGAAACAGTAACATTGTGACTGTTGCTACACTGGAACAATAACATTGTGACTGCTGCTACAGTAAAACAGTAACATTCTGACTCAATTACCCCCTCAATCGAATTGGTTAATGCAACCACTCCAACTCGAGAGAGATGAACCCCATCCTTTGCATACATATCACGTTTGCCATAGAATTTGTCCCAGTTATTGCAAGTTCCTTGCAGTACTTGTCTAGCTAGCAATTTATACCAATTACCCTAGACATCCATTCATTGCCCACTCCCTTTCTAGGCAAGATGCTACATATGACTGGGATCCCTCCCTTAGCTCTGACTACTTCTATGGCTGACCTGTACTTATCCAGCAGCTCTTGTCTCTTGCCCTTCCCAATGTCATTGCCCCCAGCACTAAAACAGATAATATGCTTGTTCCCATGAGGAGAGATTACAAGCGCGAAGCTTGATGACATTGGAGGACAGACGAACGAGACGGGACATGATCATGATGTGTAAAATTATGAGAGGGATTGAAGAGAGAGAGAGAGAGAGAGAGAGAGAGATATGGGAAACAGGGACAAGAGAGCACAGCTGAAAGTTAGAAGCACAGCTATGTAAGGGATGTTAGAAAAAAAGCTCTTTAACCTCAAGATGTTAGAAAGTGGCACGAGGGGAAAAAAAGTGGTGGAGGCAGGATCATTCACAGCTTCAACAATAAGTGGTGGAGGCATGATCATTCACATCTTCAACAACAAGTGGTGGAGGCAGGATGGAGGGAGGATCACTCACAGCTTCAACAACTGAGTTTATACTGATGAATGATGAGCGAAGTAGCGACCAGAGGAGATCCGGACCAGGAACAAGGACTCTACCTCAGCAACCACATGTAAATATGTACAAGTAGACATGCACACACTCATGGTAGCATGGCAGCATGGGTTTAGAGCAGGTCGCTCCTCAACTACAAGTGCAAAAGCCAGGGCAGCATGGGTTTAGAGCAGGCCACTCCTCTACTGGATCAATATCAAATGTTGTTGGATACGGAACAATGTGGTATCTGAGGTATGTGTTGTATGATACACAACTGTGTGGTATCTGAGGTATGTGTTGTATGATACACAATAATGTGGTAACTGAGGTGTGAAGGCTTACTTAACCCTGTAAGATCTAAAGTTGGTCTTACCAAGGCTGGCTCCTCCTTAGGAAAATTAATGAATAGAAAAAAGAACAATAACCTACAAATATAAACACTTTATTGTTAGAATTAAAAATACAAAACATTGAAATATGAACTTTTATCCTACTTGTAAGAAAAATGAAATGAAAAAAAATGACATTTGAATTCAACGCTAATATGTACAGTTAAACTGGGGTGTCTGGTTGATGTTGTTGACACAGCGTCTTGTAGAAAATGTAGCCGTTGCTGATGATGTGAGGGGGGGGGGGTCACAGCTGTTGAGTGACAACCCAACGACTAGTTCGTCACAGTGTCTCTTGCCTTGAATAATTCATTAAGATGATAGGAACGCAGGTCTTTCATCACTGCAAAGATGATGGGTAGTTGCCTGGGGTTGGCCACACTTAGGTATGTAGATAAAAAGTGGCGTCCCAGAACTCATGTGAAGTTAGTCTTCTTCAACACTGTTTCTGTGTTAGGTAAGACACATATGCAACAGTTAGGTATCTTTATTTCGAAACGTTTCGCCTACACAGTAGGCTTCTTCAGTCGAGTACAGAAAAGTTGATAGAAGCAGAAGAGACTTGAAGACGATGTAATCAGTCCATCACCCTTAAAGTTTTGAGGTGGTCAGTCCCTCAGTCTGGAGGAGAGCATTGTTCCAAAGTTTGAAACAATATGGAGTTGAAGTCAAATCAAATCAAATCAAATAAGTTCAGGTAAGATCCCAATGGGATGAGCGAGGAAGACGGGACAGATGAAGAATAGCTCTGGAGAGGAGTGTTCTTAGTCAAAGAAATAGAGCCAGGGCTTAACCCAGCAGCTAAGGCGATCGTGGGGCAGAGTTGAGAACAGGAATAGCAGGGACTGTTCTCAACTCTGCCCCACGATCGCCTTAGCTGCTGGGTTAAGCCCTGGCTCTATTTCTTTGACTAAGAACACTCCTCTCCAGAGCTATTCTTCATCTGTCCCGTCTTCCTCGCTCATCCCATTGGGATCTTACCTGAACTTATTTGATTTGGGTTGATTTGACTTCAACTCCATATTGTTTCAAACTTTGGAACAATGCTCTCCTCCAGACTGAGGGACTGACCACCTCAAAACTTTAAGGGTGATGGACTGATTACATCGTCTTCAAGTCTCTTCTGCTTCTATCAACTTTTCTGTACTCGACTGAAGAAGCCTACTGTGTAGGCGAAACGTTTCGAAATAAAGATACCTAACTGTTGCATATGTGTCTTACCTAACAATCTGTCGGTATTTTATACCATTTTAATGTTCAAACTGTTTCTGTGGTTGTCAGATGACTCAAGCTGACATTCCAAGCTAGAAAGAGACAAAAGTTACACACTGCTTGAGAAATCACTCTCCATGATAAGTGTAAGGCACTTAAAAGAATGGTGAGGATTTAAAAGCAAAACCTGGAAATCAAGGCAGAATGAACTAAGTTTTAGCATTGGTTAAAAGTGAAGCTTTTAACCAATATATCCACTAGAATAGGAACAGAGGCTTTTACTTACAGTTGTGCTGAGAGCTGTGAGTCAAGTGATTATCCATTTGGTCGGAGCCCCACACGTCACCTTTCCAGGTGGAGAAAAGGGGGAGGAGGATAGCGGGAGCTAGACACTGACCCTACCTTAATCCCACACCTACACATTTCCTCCCACATTCATATTTCTCTCGCAGTTTCCCCACACTAATACATTCTCCGGTAACCACATTCTCTCCCACCCAAACCATGTTCATTCTCTAACACATTCTTCAAAATCAAAATGTCTACATTCAGGAAAGAGAGTCATTTAGAAAAAATATTATTAATGTTTAGCTAATCTTCAGTTATACAAAGCTCGCATCTGATCTAGTATATAGATTATGTATTACGGTTTTAAAGTAATTGATGCCGGAACTGTTGAAAGGAGACTTGAGTACATCTTGTTAACCATAAAAGAGGAGGAGGAGGGGGTAATATAAATATGACATGCCCGAAATGCTTTGCATAACAAGGGGCTTTCAATATAGCAATATGTCACTAACGTCAGCTAAGCCTATATACCTTGTACATGTACTTGTAGTAAATAAGGATATTATTATTATTATTATTATTATTATTATTATTATTATTATTATTATTATTATTATTATTATTATTATTATTATTATTATTATTATTATTATTATTATTATTATTATTATTATTATTATTATTATTATTATTATTATTATTATTATTATTATTATTACAAAATACTCGGGATGAGTGGAAAAGGACAGGATGTTTGAGAGGGAGAGTGAGCCAAGGAGCATAAATAAGAACATGAGAAAAAAAGAACTCTACATCAGGTCTAATGGCCTAAATTAGGCAGGTCATTCTTAAACTCAAATCCACTAACAAGGGAGCCAGGGAACATAAATGACAGCTAAAGTAAATGACCCACAGGGACATTTGAAAGCATTTTTTTTCATCTTAGGTTACTGGTATGCACTAGACGAAAAAATGGAGTAGGTAAAATCAAGTCTAGTAAAGTCGTCTTGTAGGAGTCAAGAGGCAGCGCAGGAGCTGTGAGTCGACTCTTATAAATAATAGAAGGTGAGTACATACACATATAGAGAGTCGGATGTACCTTAGATGCACTGTGGGTTTTGCGTTTTTTTTTTTTTTACTGATGTCTTTCTTATGTGACCGTATAGCAACTTGAGTTCAAATTTCCTCTTCGATGATTTGTCATTCTAAAATTGTATTTGCTTCTTGCTTTTCCGCTTCTCTGTTTGCTGCTGTTCTTCACTTTCTATATTTTTTTCCAAGCTTTTGCACTGTATTAGCCTCTTCACTTCCGGGTGAACTAGTGACTGTCTTTATTATTGTCATTACTTATTCGGTTTTTGGCACGACCAGTACCAGTTCCTTTTCCCAGTGCAACACAAGCAGCGAAAAATGGTTTCTTAAACTTTGTAGATGAATGGTTCACAGAACCGACACGTTGATAAATTAGACACATGTGCAACTCTTGGGTATCTTTATTAAGGAAACGTTTCGCCACACAGTGGCTTTATCAGTCCAAACAGAGGAGAAACTTGAACAGGAGGAGAATGAGGTGATGAGTCCCTCAACCTTGAGTCGATGTGGTCAGTCCATCAATCTTGAATAGAATACGGCATATGAGCGGAGACGCTGCTTATAAACCGTAGGCAGGAGAGGTGCAGCAGTCGTAGGTGGTGTCACATTTGTTCAATGTGGAAGTAGGTCGTGCCCAAGGGTTAGGCAAGCGAAGAATTCCCAAGTATTAAGATCCCAAGAAGTGTTTGGACTGATGAAGCCACTGTGTGGCGAAACGTTTCCTCAATAAAGATACCCAAGAGTTGCACATGTGTCTAATTTATCAACGTGTCGGTTCTGTGAACCATTCATCTACAGTCCTGTCAGACACTGCAACTTCTTGGGATCTTAATACTTGGAAATTCTTCGCTTGCCTAACCCTTGGGCACGACCTACTTCCACATTGAACAAATGTGACACCACCTACGACTGCTGCACTTCTTAAACCTTATAACATACTTTTCTGCTAAGTTGAAATCTTATCAGTGGACATATGTTGGAAGATAAAAAGAGTTTTTGATTTTAAAGTTGGTATTGTAGGGCTTTGAGGTGTACGAGTACTCAAGCTCCTGGCCTCGTATGAGTCTCCTTTAACTACAGGCCATTATCTTTCTTCATCATCACGATAGGAATTATTCTTGAAGGTTACGACAGACATCATTGTTAACCATTCAACCTCACCATCCGGTACAATGCTGGAAAGAGTTTCAAAGCTAGCTAGGTTTTAAAGCGATATTTATATGATTTATATTGATTTTTTTTATAATGGAGTATTGGGAAATTTTTTGTTTAGCCATTTCTGTGAGCCATTTTATTTTTTATTTATTCATTTTTTAAGAGGACGTTTTGTTACCGTTCACAGGTATCTTGGACTACGTTAGCCATATCGTTCCCTTATATTATTTACTGTGAGTTCCTTTGACTGAGAATCAGCTCCTGTTTCTTCAATAAACTGGTTTGCTTTAATTGCAAATGTATTTTCCAGAGCAATGTTAACTTGAGCGAAAACGGAAGGGGAACGACGATCCCTTTAGTTTTCATTTCGTGATGAGACTGATGAGAGTGATGAGACTCTAATGGAAGCCATTTTTAACTGAGTGGTATAACAGTGCTGTTGGGGTGGAGGTGTGGCACGTGTGTTTTAATTACCTCTTTTGTGGCATCATACAGCCAGATTTTTCATAATTATTTATCTGAGCAGGTGAGGCTGCTAGCACCATTCCATCTCGGGGTCTTAACCCATTAAATGCACTGGTGTTGAACTCTATTAAAGGGTGTGGTATGTGGCGGTCATACTCGTTCGTAGCCACAGACAAGATCAGATCAGTGAGCTAGACCTCTGGTGTGCTCATTGATGCATAGGGAAACTGTCTGGTAAAACTTCTGGGTAGATTATATATACTGTAAATAGCATATATACAATTGAACCAGTGGAAGATCATTTTATTATACGTTGTGGAATTTATGAGTTAGAATTATTCTTACTTCGATGCGTGTGTTCAAGAAAATGAAGCACTGTTTGACTAGTGATAAATGGATACTTAAGGTCTTGCTGGTTTTTGCTAAACACGCTAAAGAGCCGTCAAAAGAATTCTCCAATCAGAAATTTTGGAAGGTTTGTTCTTGCCACTAGCTGCGAAACTGAAAAAAAATGTTTTATGTGTGACCCTGACTTTGTTGTAAATGAATGCTATGTAATATCGGCAGGATGAGCTACACACATGTGCTACATCTGACATTACCAGTAAGTGTAGATAGAGCTTTTGCACGTCGAAATCATTATTGATCACCAGGTCGGAAGAGTCCTCTGTAAAAATCTGCAGCTTAATTATACTATGTTATCCTTTCCACTTTATTCGAGAAGCTAGTTTGAGAATTCCTCTCTAGATGGCAGCTTGGCATACTGACTTGCCTCAGTTAGATTCCATCACACTTTATACCAACACAAGGAACCCCTTCCCTCCTGATACAGAGACACATTACACACTTCGCGCGGCGGGAGATGCAGTCTTAAGATCTAAGTCCAGAGACTTGAGGAGACAGTCATCTTGCTCATAATAGAGAACACTGTTAAGGGGGTTTGACCACTTAGAGAGAATTTTGCGAAACAAAATGGCAGAAGGGTATATACGGTAAACAGATGGAGAGAGGGTCAGTAACGGATTTTAAGGGGCGACCGAGGGAATGCAACGTACGTTAAGAAGAGAGGGACAGTAACAGATGTCAGAAGGCAATGGAGGGGAAGTAACAAACGTAAGGAAGCAAGAGAAGATAGTGACAGACGTCAAGAAACGAGGGAGGGAAGGGCAGCAACAGATGTCAAGGAGCTAGAAAGGGAAAGTAACAGACGTAGGAAGTGAGTCAGCAACAGACAGCACGTAGTGTATTAACTGAAAGGGGAAAACATTTTCCTCCTGCTCGTCCAGTGTTTTCAAACAAACTCGAGCAATTGTATATGCATGGAGGGGATTTCTCCTTCGTCCAGTAGTAGTCGACTATCAGAATTGTGTTTGACCTACCAGAAGAGATAATATCTCAGGTCACTTTATAAAATTTACGTTAAACGTTGCAAACTTGATAAGAAATGTGATGGATATTTTGATTTGATCATTTTAATGAGTAAAGTAAAATATATTTTACTTAAAGAGTCTAGTTATGTTGATGAAACTCTGATTAAAAGGCAGGATTTTCCAGTGTAATAATATTCTTTGTGAAATGAAGTGCGGCTCTCAAGGCCCTGGCGAGGGAATCTTGGAGACGAACTGAATTTGTCCTCGCCTTCCATGGATCAATTTTTATTGCCTTCTATTCCATGGACGCTGCATAATCCCGGATTTAAATTTTCCCACTTACTATAACAATAGTAATGTGATATGTAGACAATATATATAAGGACTAGTAACAATGATATACACACTTTGAAAAACTTTGTGCTTAAGAGAAAAATGTAAAAGGTATTTTACTCTATGGATTGTATTGTACTGTCAACGACAGTGACCATAATAACAATCGACTGGCTAAAAGAAACTATGTATTTTTTTAAACAGTTACGAGATGTGGGTAAAGTAAATCGTATGTATGCTTTAAACAATTACTCTTTGTGTGTCTGAACAACAACAACAAAAAATTTCCCTTTATAGATTATTTACCCTCCTCCCTTCCAAGGTCAAAGGTAACAATAATCAGCATTAGTCTATATCTTTATAAACATAGTTAATTTGCAAGTTTAAGGATAATTTCTGTATTTAGCGACTCAAGCTTAGTTTACTAAGAAAACATATTAGCTGTAGACCAGTGTAATTAACTGCCAACAAACATATAATCTAATACTGACTATATATGAGCTCGGTGAAATGACTTTCACGTTGTTTACATTGGCATCGTCAACGCTCTGTACGATAAAAGCACTTCAGAACACACAAATATATCTTCACAAATTATAACGCCAGCAAACATAGACGATGAGGTAAAAATGCTTAAAATAGACATAAGAGCACAAGTGTGGAGACAGGTAACGTACCTCTGACACACCTAAGAACAGTATCGAGGATTCTTATTTTGTATCTTGACCCGAGGCCTGGTTGACCAATATCCTGGTCACTCAGGATATTGGTGCTAACGGCTATTAGACCAACATAACCATTACTACCAGGCTGATCAATTACCTGTAAGAATAAGTTGTCCAGTTTCCCCTTCAAAATTTCTATTTTTCTTTCTGTAATAATTCTGGTATCTGCTGGTAACAGATTGAATATGCTTATACAGCGGGTGTAAACACGGTGTTATCTAGTTGTGCCTCCAGGGCTTATGCTTTCCACTGAGATTACACGACTCTTCTCCCATGTTGGTAACTCAGAAAGTCATTAAGTCATTGTGCAGATTACGTATCAAGCCTTCTAGTAATCTCCTTTGATATATTATGAGATATCACTCTCATATATTATCAAGTATCTCTCTCTCTTTCATATATTATCAAGTATCTCTCCTCTTTCATATATTATCAAGTATCTCTCTCTTTTTCAAATATTTACATGTATCTCTCTCTTTCATATATTATCAAGTAACTCTCTATTTCATATATTATCAAGTATCTTTCTCTTTTATATATTACCAAGTATCTCTCTCTCTCACATATTATCTAGTATCTCTCTCTTTCATATATTATCAAGTAACTCTCTATTTCATATATTATGAAGTATCTCTCTCTTTGATATATTATCAAGTATCTCTCTTTCATATATTATCAAGTATCTCTCTCTCTTTCATATATTATCAAGTATCTCTCTCTTTCATACATTATCGAGTATCTCTCTCTTCTCAGTTGTGTAGAGAACAATGCAAAAGTTAAAAAGGAGTTTCCAGTAACCTAGAAGTTTTAATGTTTCTGTGCAGGCAGTAAACGATCCCTGTATATGTTCCAGCTCCGTTATTTCTCCTGCCTTTAAAAGCACAGTAATCACACAACAATACTCGAGACAGAAGAGCAAAAGTGTTTTGAAATGTACCATCATCGCGATTGTGTTTCTAGTTTTGTAGTGTCACATAATCCGCCCTGTTATTTTTCTGGTCTTTGCTACATTTACCCAATCATGTTCTCTAAATTACAGATCACCTGATATTATCGTTCCTAAACCTTTTGCCTATTCCTTACGTTCTATGACGTAGCCTACCTATGCTTTGTGTTCTTCTATTCTGTTCTCGTTCTGAGTTCATCATTCTTCCCATATCAACACTAAGACGTTGAAAGTTGTTACCAATGAACATCATGTTAGTCTAATTTCACCACTGAAAGCTTTTATTGAAAGTTTTAACAGTTCTGGTAGTTGAAGGATAGGATTGGACAACAGAAACATTCTTATAACTTTTGAAAACATAATTTTTAAAATACTTGATACATTTTGGGTTAGGTATCCCAGTTGACAACTCGTTTAAAATTAAGTCCTTTCTAAAATTTTCTCTAACGTTTAAAGATATATATTTTTTTATGTTAATAGAAAAATTAATAATTTTGTACCTAAAGTGCCTTAGAAAACTTATCTAACTTTATTATAACAAGCGCAATTTTATTTACCCTAATCCAACTAAATATATTTCAGATAAGTTTACAATAATTTAATAATAAACAAACACAATGAAATATATTTTTTTTCGATAGGTTCAGAATGATTTTTGGGAAATTCATGCATACACAAATTTTAACTTGCCTTATCCGGCAAAATCCGCCAAAATCGCAAGTTTTACCTATTTAGCATGATATATATATATATATATATATATATATATATATATATATATATATATATATATATATATATATATATATATATATATATATATATATATATATATATATATATATATATATATATATATATATATATATATATATATATATATATATATATATATATATATATATATATATATATATATATATATATATATATATATATATATATATATATATATATATATATATATATATATATATATATATATATATATATATATATATATATATATATATATATATATATATATATATATATATATATATATATATATTTTTCTTTTTCGGGCCACCCTGCCTTGGTGGGAATCGGCCAGTGTGATAATAAATATATATATATATATATATATATATATATATATATATATATATATATATATATATATATATATATATATATACATATATATATATATATATATATATATATATATATATATATATATATATATATATATATATATATATATATATATATATATATATATGCAATAAGATCACAGTGAACAGGTGATTTGAAAATATGCAAAACAACCACTATGAAAGAATAGAGAAATTCCAAGCGGTTTCGTGACTACTCACATTATCAAGGAACTTGATAATGTGAGTAGTCACGAAAGCACTTGGAATTTCTCTATTCTTTCACAGTGGTTGTTTTGCATATATATATATATATATATATATATATATATATATATATATATATATATATATATATATATATATATATATATAAATGGGATGGGAATAAGTCTGTTGTGTATACCTGGTGAAGTGTATGGTAAAGTTATTATTGAAAGAATTAAAAGACAGAAAGTAGGATAGATGAACAAGGAGGCTTTAGGAAGGGTAGGGGGTGTGTAGACCAAGTGTTTACAGTAAAACATATAGGTGAACAATATTCATATAAGGGCAAAGAGATTCTGTGTGTATTTATGGATTTGGAAAAGACGTATGAGAGGGTGGATTGGGGGGCAATGTGGCAGATGTTGCAAATGTATGGAACATGAGGCAGGTTATTCGAATCGGTGAAGAGTTTTTACGAGGATAGTGAGGCTCATGTTAGAGTATGTAAGAGAGAGGGAGATTATTTCCCAGTAAAAGTAGGCCTTAGACAAGGATGTGTGATGTCACCGTGGTTGTTCAATATATTTATAGATGGGGTTGTAGAAGTGAACACTCTGGTGTTGGCAAAAGGTGTGGGGCTCAAATAATTAGAATCTAACACAAAGTGGGAGTTGTCACAGTTGATCTCTGCTGATGACACTGTAGTTTTGTGATATTCTGAAGAGAAGTTTTAGAGACTGGTGGATGAGTTTGCTAGGGAATATAATAGAAGAAAATTAAAAGTGAATATTGAAAAGAGTAAGGTGATGAGGATAAAACTATAGGTAACGAAAGATTGGATATCAGGTTGGAGGGAGAGAGTATGGAGGAGGTGAATGTACGACGACGTTTCGGTCCGACTTGGACCATTGACAAAGTCAATGGACGTGTCAGCTGATGGGTCTGTGAAAGATGAGGTGAATCATAGAATTGACGAAGGGAAAAAGGTGAGTGATGCACTAAGGAGTCTGTGGAAACAAAAAGCTTTGTCCATGGAAGCAAAGAGGGGAATGTATGAGAGTATAGTTATACCAACGCTCTTATATGGGTGTGAAACATGGATGATAAATGTTGTAACAAGGATAGGGCTGGAGGCAGTGGAGATGTCGTGTCTTTGGGTAATGTGTAGTGTGAATATAATGCAGAGAATTCGTAGTTTGAAAATTAGGAAAAGGTGCAAGATTACCAAAACCGTTATCCAGAAGGCTGAAGAGGGTTTGTTCAGGAGGTTCGGACATGTAGAGAGGGTGGAACAAATATAATGAATTCGAGAGTGTATGCATCTGTAGTGGATTCTTGGCGGGGTCGGGGTTGGCTTAGGAAAGAATGGAGTAAGGGGGTAAAGGAGATTTTATGTGCGAGGGGCTTGGACTTCCAGGAAGCATGCGTGAGCCTACTAGATAGGAGCGAAGGGAGAAAAATGGTTTTTAGGATTTGACGTGCTGTTGGAGTGTGAGCAAGGTAACATTTATGACGGGATTCAGGGATACCGGCAAGCTGCACTTGAGTCCTGGAGATGGGAAGCACAGTACCTGCACTCTGAAGCAGGGGGGGGGGGTAGTGTAAGCGCTCCTCTGGCAAGATAGTGATGGAATGAATGATTAAAGTTTTTGTGTTTTGGGCCACCTTACCTTGATGGGAAACGGCAAATGTATTAATACACACACACACACACACACACACACACACACACACACACACACACACACACACACACACACACACACACACACAAACCTCAGCAAACCTCAGAACAGCATTCCGACATCTTAATAAGTAATCATTCAGGATCCTGTACACCGTGTACGTTAGGCCCATATTGGAGTATGCGGCACCAGTTTGGAACCCACACCTAGCCAAGCACGTAAAGAAACTAGAGAAAGTGCAAAGGTTTGCAACAAGACTAGTCCCAGAGCTAAGAGGTATGTCCTACGAGGAGAGGTTAAGGGAAATCAACCTGACGACACTGGAGGACAGGAGAGATAGGGGGGACATGATAACGACATACAAAATACTGAGAGGAATTGACAAGGTGGACAAAGACAGGATGTTCCAGAGATTGGACACAGTAACAAGGGGACACAGTTGGAAGTTGAAGACACAGATGAATCACTGGGATGTTAGGAAGTATTTCTTCAGCCACAGAGTAGTCAGTAAGTGGAATAGTTTGGGAAGCGATGTAGTGGAGGCAGGATCCATACATAGCTTTAAGCAGAGGTATGATAAAGCTCACGGCTCAGGGAGAGTGACCTAGTAGCGATCAGTGAAGAGGCGGGGCCAGGAGCTCGGACTCGACCCCCGCAACCTCAACTAGGTGAGTACAACTAGGTGAGTACACACACGGGAAGCAGTATCGCTGAATAGTGCTCCCAGGATATAGCGTTCTAGTGGCTGTCCTAAGATATTATTAGCGGTCATCGTACGTGAGTGAATCAGTGAACATACCAACAAGAGTGTAATAGCTTTCAAGAGTGCGAATAATGTCATAAGATCAAGAATTTTTACAATTTAAATTTGAATGAATGGTGAGTGAGGGAGGGTAGCAGTCAGCTGATCAGGCTGCTGGCTGCAGTGTTGACACAAAATATCCAAACAGTTAATTGGGTTAACGGTGTGATCTGAAATATTAACAAATACATATGTTAGTTGGTTATAACAGCAGTTTAGTGATAAGGTCATAAAAGAGTGATTAAGTAAATACTGAAAGTAAGAAAAAATTAGTCAATCCCCAGCTGTTGGTGTTGTGAATGTAGCTAACATCATCAGACTTGTTATGACCATAATACTGTACTAAAGAAAAAAGAGGGAATACCAAGTCTTAAAAGAATAAGAAAATAAAAAATTGAATGCATGATAAAGTTCCTGAAGGAGTTACAAAATTGAAGGAGTTGATAGCAGCCGACCAGCAGGAACCTCCATTGTTGTGCAGACGACATCACTTGCC